>NC_068982.1:86491867-86494540 GCF_001194135.2 Octopus bimaculoides | reverse complement strand
GTGTGTGTGTGTGTGTGTGTGTGTGTGTGTAACTTTGTATCTGTGTTTGTGCCCCACCATTGCTTGACAACTGGTGTTGGTGCATTTACATCCCCATAACTTAGCAATTCAGCAAAAGAGAATGATAGAATAAGTATCAAGCTTCAAGAAAATAAGTACTAGGGACAATTCGTTCGACTAAAATTCTTCAGTCTGCAGTCTAATGAGTAAAACAAGTAAAAGATAAAAAATAAATTTTGAAGGATTTTATTTATTTATTTAATTTTATCTAAGATAAAGTTTTTAAATCTGCTCATCGCAAATTGTAAAATAAAAAAGTTCATCATAATTTGAGTTGGAATTGAACTATGATTTTGTGCATGTACATGGCAAATAAAGATTTCTAATGAACTTGTTTCTCTCTTTTTCTAAATCTCAACTTTCCATATCTATTTCTGTTTTGATATCATATCACCAATCATTTTTGTGCTGTGTTTATATAGAAATAGCAAATAATTTTATATAGAAAACTTCATTAATTATGTGTATTTATACCTGTGTGTGTGTGCATGTGTGTGTGAGTGTGTGTGCGTGCCTGTATGTGTGTGTGTTTAAGAAAAAAAGGACATAATTGCCAACCAAAACATACACAGAAATTTTGTATCAAAATAACAGCGACCCTTCAATATTGATCTCCAGAGTGTCAATATGAGGAGACAATGTCATTCTCCCTCTGTTTCAGCCTAGCCACTCTATCTATGTCATGAGGGAAGGTTGTGTGAGTGAATGATGTCATCCTTCAATACCAAAGAACTGCCTTTTTATACATACCTTGTTTTATCACTTAAGTTAATTTCTCAGATAAGATCGTCAGGTTTTGACTCTTCTTCTGCCTCTAAGATCTAGTGACATTTGTTTGCTTTCTTAATTCCAAAATAAGAAAAAATTGAAGTTACTTTCAAAAAGTTTCCCAGACACAATTCTGTTCATATGTTAATCCCCAAAGAACAAACTTGTGTCTGTGCACATTTATGTGCATGTGTGCTTGTAAGAAAAAACATATTTACTGAGGAGTTGTTGAGGCTGTACAACACTTGTCTTTCTAATGAGTGTGCACCCCAGGACTTCACCCTGTTAGTCATCATTTACAAAAGGGAGATCCAGCAGAATGTGGGAACCACCAGGGCATTTCTCTGTTGGTCATTGCTGGCAAAGTGCTAGTGAAAATCATTCTCAACTGGCTGATAAAACATGTCAGAGCAGTTCCTATCAGGGTATTAATGTGGCTTCAAGCCAGGGACATCAATTATGGACATAACCTTCACACTGCAACAACTACAGGAGAAAGCAGTGGAGCAACTCTTTGTGGTGTTTGTGGACTTTTCCAAAGCATTTGACACACTTGACCAAGAACCTTGTCAATATCATAAATCACTTCCACACAGGAATGAAAGGACTAGTCTCAGTTAGTGGAGAATTTAGTGAAGCATTTGCAGTCAATTAATGTGTGAAACAAAAAGGTGTGTGCTTTCCCCTGCACTCTTGTCTCTTTACCTCACAACTGGTCTTGAAACCATGAGGGTCAATCTGCATAAGGGAGTTTTCATCTGCACTAGAACAGATGGGAAGCTCTTCAACTTGCCTGTCTTCTTGCCTCCACCAAAATGTAGCAAATGTGTGTTAGGGAGGTGCTCTACACAGATGACTCAGAGCTTGTGGCTAGCAGCATTAAGGACATGCAACACATCGTGGACCAGTTTTCTTGTGCAGCAGACATGCTTGGTCTCGAAGTCAACACTTTGAAGACTGACTGCTCTACCAGCTTCCACCAAGATGTCCTAACAGATTGGAAGTGCCCAAACCAGTGACAGTAAATAGAGAGCCTCTAAAGTACACTGAAGCCTTTACATAACTCAGCAGAGCAGTGACTTGTACCTGACCTTGAAGTTAGGAGGTGAATACACTCTGCCACAAAGGCTTTTGGCTCTCCCATGAAGCATCTATGGAACTGCCATGACCACAACATGACAATAAAGGTGTACACAGTGCTCCCTTGCCTTGTCTATACCACAAAACACATGGCCATCTACTGCAGAAACATCAAGGTCTTGATGCAAGTCCATCTTTGTCATCTGCACACCATATTAGATGGTGGGATTGCATTCCTGATGTAAAAGCTCTGCACTGCGCTAGTGCAGTTAGTGTGGAGGCCCATCATTACATCATCGCAGCTGCCCTGGATAGAACATGCTTGCAGGATGGAGGGCAGCAGGCTCCCAAAGGTAGTTTTCTATGCTGAACTGTATCAGAGCAGGAGGAGCCATGGTGGCCAGAGGTTGTGATACAGAGGTGTGTTGAAGAGATGAACTCTGACATTTCCACAGACACCTTGGAAAATGAGTCCTGTGGCACAATGAATGGCATTGATCGCTGAAGCTCATAATTCCAGCCATTGAAGAGAACAACAGAAAAAATATGAAAGAGCACATGAAAGATATCACTTCTCCATTGTACCATGCAGATGTCATCGCTGAGACAGATCAAGACTAGGTCTTGTAGCCCACATGTGAGCCTGCCAAAGATGATTACACAAATTGGTGTGGGGGTAAAACTTCCCTGTGAAATTTTTGGGGGAAGGGTGAAATTTCCAAGGCTTAACCCCCACTCCACCCCTGTTTTCTGGTTAAAAAAAAA
>NC_068982.1:86486645-86491466 GCF_001194135.2 Octopus bimaculoides | reverse complement strand
TAGGTAAAACAAGTGGTTTCAATATATTTGTCAACACCTGCTTTCTTGCCAACAAAAGAATTCTCATGTTCCGCTTGTTACTATGGCTTATGATCGACTAAAATTACTGAAATTTCCAAACTTTAATTGCTAATTTCCAAACTTTTATTGATTTATAACAGAAATGATTTTCCCATCAATAAAAGTGTATCATTACACTGAATATGAAAACAATTTGAACAGAATAGATGCTGGCAGCCAAAATGACTAGATCCCAAAATCCTTCTAAAACTCCCAGGATGAAAACCTACACACATAAAAGACTTTCCCTCTTCTTATCACTAAATCTCTTTCCCTCTTCATCCCTCCTTCACTATTGAAAGTAAAAAAAATAGGAAATGTTGATCAATACTTACATATAGCGTTAGTTTTAATTCATTTCCCTGCCTCTATCTCTTCACTCCTTTTCTCCATTAAGAGAGTTAGTAAAAAATGGTTTAAATGAACATGGATCAACTTATTTCATGGACCCAAGTTATGATGTTCTGAGGAGTTCATAAGAAGGGCAAAATAGCACTATCTACAACTGCTAGGACACTTAGAAAGAAAAATGGATTACATGGAAATACTATTTCATATGCTCTCTCACTTATCAGAAAATGACCTCTCATAATAATAATAACAACAACAACAATATTAATAATAATGATAATAATAATAACTAGAAAAGCACTCGGAGAGCGTAGACCTCCGCCAAGCAGCTCATTTCTACCCATATACATGCATGCTGAAAATTACTCAATTTCCCAAACCAACACTGGCAAAAACATAACCTCCTTGGCAGGGGTAAAAAAAAAAATATAACACAGCCATATGATTTAAAAAAAAAAAACCTTTAAAAACAGGAATCATCCCAATAGTCAAGGCTTGTCGTGTCATCCTCCGCAGACCTCTGCCAAGCAGCTCATTTTAAGATAGATATGCAAGTAAAATTACTAATAGAGAAACGAAAATAAACTTTAGAAACAGTAATGCCACCATAAGTTACATGGAAACGATGAATGTGTTTTTAAGGGAGACAATCAAAGAATGTAACATTGTAATACTTCATTTAAAATAAATATAACAAATGAAAAATCCTTCAAGAATCCATAAAAATTCCTGGATCACTACCAAAATTTCATCATCTGTTCCGTGTGTCATTACCAACTTTTCCTGCAAGTTTCATCAAATACTGTTCACAATTCTTTTGAGTTATTTTGCCCACAGACGGATAAACGGACAAACCAATATTAATAATAATAATAATAATAAATAAACCGTGAAACAGTTCTTTCCCCTTATAGGGAATCTTCACCTTCTCTTCTATTTCTTAGTAAACTCTCTCTCCCTCTCTTACTCCAAAAGCACCAACAGTCCCCAGTCAAAAATTTCTTGTGGATGTTAAACAAATTCATCATAAAAACTGGTCATCCTGTTTTGTCTTCTTGCACCTGAAACCTCTTCTAACATAGAAGAATACGCTGGCTTTATTTCTGTGATCGGTCTCCAGGACAATAAGTATGCTCAGTGTTCTTCCTCCATTATGGATTGCCATAAATTACACTCACAAAAACGTCCAGGAGTGGATATTCATAACCTCAAACCAATTTCCACTCCATCAAGAAATAATTGGCGACACGAAGACTTCATTAAGACCAAGATTAAGCATCTACTAAACTAAATGAAAGGATCATTTTGCCCAAATGAAGCCCATGACATGCTCAATGTTTTGTAGCTAACTGGGACAAAAAGCCATGCTTAGTTATTCATTTCTTGGAAACAATCAACAAATATACAAACTTAGATGCGTACCTGCACAGCTCAATTGGGAACATCTTCCATAATGTAGTGAGGCATCGTGTATTTTCAATAATTGATATGAAATATGCCTACCATCAGATCCTGCTCCTACCATCTGATTATTCTCTAACTGCATTTGAAGCCTCTGGGAAACAGTACAAATCCACATGTCTGCTGCTCGGGTGCAGTTTATATTCCAGCGAACCATGAATAATTTTATTACTTCATGTAAATTAGAAGGTATTTATGTTTACATCGGCAATATTGTATTCTGTGAACTCACAAAAGAAGAACATGACCAATGCCTCAAAAAATTTTTAATTGACGCTAAGAAACTTAGAATCTAATTGAATTTAGCAAAGTGTAAGTTTTCTCAAAGTAACATATTTTCCCTTGGACACGTGATTAAAAAAGGCGAATTACCCCCTGATCCACTGAGATACCAAGATTTGTTAGATTTCCAAAATTTTAAAATGTTAGTACAACCAAATAAACTTATTGTGTTCTTTGCGTATTACGCTAAATGTGTTACAAAATCTAGAGAATTTATGAAACAAACTGGGCATCTCTCAATGAAGCATTATCTGCCATATCAACACTTAAAACAAAATTATCAAATTCGAGTCTTGCAGCACCTGAATTCAATAAGCCATTAATGATTGAAACAGTTGCCTTGGAATCTGCACTTGAATAGAAGATCCATTGCGTTTCTGTCTTGAAATTTGTCGGTTGAATGAGAGACTGGAGCCATCATGAAGGCCACTTGACGATGGAGAACCCTTCTTCACTCGGTACTATTATTCACCATCATTATAGACCAACAGTCGGTGTTGTACTTGTTCTCAACAGAGCATACATCAGGAATTATAAGTGACAAGCTTTCTCGATGGTGACTAGAATTATCAAAATATTGATTCTGACATAAGTTACTGCCCTGGCTTACAAAACATCACTGCTGATACGTTGTCACAATGTCACACAGCAAAAAACCTGACTTAAGTGAGAAATGTACACAACCAATTGTGTCATCCTTGTTTAGCAGGTTGGTTAGCATGTCTCTGGCCCTGGTATAATTACAATATCTTGGTTCCAATGAGTCTTGTATAAACAGTAGAAAGAAATACAAGAAAATGAGTTGCAATTAACTGCTACATTTTATTCAACCACTAAATGAATTGGTACAAACTAACCCTTCAAAATTTTGGTTGGGACCTAAAACATTGGGGAGATGTTTTACTTATTTTGCTTTCTTCTCTTCGGTGTTTGCTTTGTACGGATATGAACCAGACTCCTCAGCTTTCCAAGACAATCTGCAATGAAAAGATTCCTGAGCTTTCCAAGACAATCCCAGCCAGCAAAACCATATCGGGCTGATATCAGACTGATGTTGTTACTTATATTGGCCATACATTGGAAATTGTGTTGGTTTGATTTCAGCCCGATCTCATTTTGCAACACAGTACAACATTGGGCCGTCATATTCCCTGATGTCGGGCCAATATGAGATTTTGGTCTCTTACATTGGGTTGACATCGGCCCCATGTCATATTCACATCAAGGTGACATCGGTCTGAAATGAAAATGAGGAAAGGGCTGAGCCAATTTTGCCAAATGCCTGATCTGGCTCCGAAATACATTCAAGAATGGGCTAATTAATGCATGATTAAACATTTATACCGGTTCGACATCAGCCACATTTTTATGTTCTCCATAGCATTACACCAGATTCCTGGCATGAAATGCTCTGATTCCAGCCTCACCCACCAAGCGTTTGAAAATAAAAATGTAATATTGTTTCAATTTACAGCCAATGAGGACCACCCACTGCTAAACAGAAACAGTATTAAATTTATTTTGAAGAAGTAAGTGTCTGAGCATCAGTTTACATGGCATGTGTATGGGAATATCTGAAAAATCATGTAGAAACTGCCATAAAAAATTAAAAAATGAACAACTCCTGGGGTTGATTTACTCGACTAAAGGTGGTACTCCAGCATGGCAGCAGTCAAATGACTGAAACAAGTAAAAGAACAAAGAACTCATTTTTCTTTGCAAACTTCATTTATTTTATTAACTATAATGTTGAAAAATGGCTACTTGCAACACAACAAAAGTAAATCACAACATTTAAAAGTTTGTAGGGACGCTTTTATAGCAGACGACTGTTATATGTTCAACGTCCGGAGTTTTATCCACGCATGCACAGGGACTAGTTCCGGAAGGAATACAGGAAGAGTCTCATGCACATGCGTAGAGTTCGACACCCAAGCTTTCGCGCCTTTTCTCAGTCTCTTCGTTGACTGATCTCCGTCGAGCCAAGACGTCCAACAGAGCTCTCTCACATGTCAGCACCAGAGCTTCACAAATAACCACGAACTTCATTCAGTAGGCGTCTCAGTAACCGAGGGCGACAAGCTACCGAATTCCCTCCAAGCGTGAGCTGAATTCCACTGTAAATAAATATTGTTGTGTTGTTCAGAATCTGCGTTCCGTTGTTTCTTCTAGAAATTTAATGTACGGAAGCGGTATTCACCTAATGGCGTATAACCTATTCCCTACAAGTTAATAAAAATGAAGACAAAATATACTGGCCAATATACATTATAAAACTAAGACAGGATCTATTTTAAAATGGGGGCGCCAGTTTTCATTTATGTTTTACGTAGTGATTTTGGTACCGAAAGACTTTCAAACTTCGTATACTTATCTATTTTGTGTTATAGAACAGAAAAAAATTTTTGTATTCGAATTTATTTCATGTAAAAAATTGTCTTATTTCGATAATTTCTGCTAATTACTGACGTCTATTCAGTTGAAAACAGTTAGCGCTGTAACGGTGTATATTGTATTAATCCCGTAACCCTAACCCTAACTAGACTGTTAACCGTAACCCTAACCCTAAAACTAACCCTAACTCTAGAATCCGAACTCTAAAATTGTTACACACATAGATACGCACAGCGTAATTTATTATATAAACAATATATGCGTATAAATTAC
>NC_068982.1:86472039-86481471 GCF_001194135.2 Octopus bimaculoides | reverse complement strand
TTTTTCTGTTCTATAACACAAAATAGATAAGTATACGAAGTTTGAAAGTCTTTCGGTACCAAAAACACTACGTAAAACATTAATGAAAACTGTGGCCCCCGTTTTAAAATAGATCCTTTTTTATGACCGCCCAGCAGTAAGTCTATTGAGCTGAATAGACGTCAGTGATTGGTTGAAATTACAGAAATACGACAACTTTAACATGGAATAACTTGCAAATTCCTTTTTTTTTTTGTTAAGAAGACTAAGAGTAAAAGATGTTTTATATGACACATTCTACCAGTGTCCCAAGTTTCAAAGTGTTTCGTTAAGAAAATACTGGCGCCCCCGTTTTAAAATAGATCCCTAAGACATTTATTTAATTGGTGTTAAGGTTACTTACACAGCTGTGGCTATTTGTGACAAAGTTCAACAATCATTCAGAGAGAGGGAAAGAAAGATTCACAACCACCGAGTATGTAGGTGTCAGCTGCAACGCTACCTGGCGGCGTTTACCAGCAAAGGGACGTAATTCATCTAACCTCATTAGTCTACTACAGAACTTTCAAATCAGCCACTTTGTTACCTGATGTCACTCCCTCCCTCACTTCTGCCTCCTCCAACTATGTCAAATTCAGGCTAAAGTTGGCAGTAAAAAGAGATGGGTTTTACGTCAACAAAGTTACAAAATCTCATTGCAACTAAACGCTGGATTTTCACCATCACCCAAATAATTTTTTTTACCTTTACTAAATAATATAAATTATAGTTATAAACATTTTGACATTTTAGAATACCGTGCTAAAAAAAGTTTCAGTTTGTTAAATCAAAGGTGTTGAAATTTTTTATTTTTTAAGCACATACACGCAAAAAAAAATGTATCGATATTATGAGCGACCAGAACATGTATAGCAAGATGATCACAATATTTCTATATTAAATTTACTGTTTGTTCAAGCATATTTTATTTAAGAAATGACAAAATATGATTGAGCAACACAAAAGAAGCAGCAGCTATATGGCAGCACGTAGAAAGACAATGAACGATACAGAAAGTGAATGTAGTCCGACAAGCACTAACACGACTTCCTCCTGAAAAGTGTGAGCGTACAAGATGTCCATAGACAAGCACGAGAACCATTTTCTCAAGAGCAGCGAGAACACGTTTTTAGAACAAGATGCTGAGCAGTATAGCCAATTCACGATTTTCTCAAGAACAAAGACGGTAACCAATAGCTCAGAGTAGAATTAGTCGCTAAAACAAAAAGGCTGTTGAATGTTGTAAGATAATATGACGGGTTCAGTGTAAACATTAGTTGCCAATGTAAACATTAGTCTAATAGACGCAAGATGCTGTCATTGTAACTCACTAATATTCATAGAAGAGCGCACTGGAGGAACATTGACCTATCCTGATTTAGTGCTTACTGTAAATCTACTTTAATTTGTATTCCAGAAGTACCAGATTTACCTGGCGAACTGCATGAATTGTTCATACTTGGTCCATAAGAAATGAAATATTTTAAAAGAAACATTCGGAGGTTCAGCAGTGCTAAGATCATGTGTAGCATGAATACAAACGATGCTACAACCGCTCAACTTACATAATTAATAGAGTTATTTATATATTTCTTTGAAGTACCAAGAAATGGACGTTGCAGCAAAAATTATCCCGTGATTTCTTTTCAAAAACATTAAGTGATAGTGACTATTATCCACTGTATTGTCAGCAAAGTTCTACTTAATGAGGTTATACTGCTACTGTGCAAGTTGGAAGCAGAAATATCGAGGTGGATAGCCAACATGTAGTTCCCTATAATACTTGATTACTTCAAAAATATGGAACCCATTGAATGGTGCACAACTTGTCAAATATTCATATAAATACTGTTCTACAGTTTCATTGGAAAGAGAAAAAGAATAAGTTTGTCTTGATATCAGTGATGCAAATCAGCGAGATTATTAAGTATAAAAATTGCAGGTGTCGTGAATCATCTAAATACTTTTCGAATTCCTCATTTGGAAAAAGAAAAGAAAAACATCCATAGAATATTTTCAGACTTGCATGCCCAATCAACAACAAATATCTTTTTTATTTTTATCCAAACATAGAAATTGCTCTTCAATAAGCTCGATCAACTAGACTCAGCCTATTTTGATAAAAACGCTGAAAATTCTGTATTGCAACATCCGTGAATATTATACGCGGTAGTAATCGAATAAGACTTGGAGAAGAAAGACAAGACAATAACAATCTTTTTAGAATAGATGAAAATTAATGTAAGATAATTGAAGAGAAATCTAGTGAATCATTAGCGTCTTTCCAGCATCAACGCCGCTAAGTTTGTTGACGATCAGCAAATCATCAGTAGGGTCGAGGATGTATATCGAGTATTATTGCAGTCTAAGTTACGGAAAAGCATTGCTAGAGTACCTGTCTTGTAATTGGTAATATTTATTCCCACTTAAATTTGAATTTTCTGTTAGAACAAACTATACTGCAGTAGATACCATCAGAAATACTCTCGTTAGCTTCTGGTGCAAAATGCACTCTTGTTTATTTAGTAGAAAGTGGGTTATACATCTTTAGATTGTATACCTGACTTCCTACTATAATATTAAAGAAATAGACGGAACGCTGAACTCCAGACTAAACAACTTAAACAACATTTATTTACTTGGTAAAACATACAAATCTTTAGTTATACTTCTTTAGAGGTGAGAATAACGAGCTGTCGAGTATAAGACCGAAAGATGTAGAGACAGCTTTAAACACACGTCCATGCTCAATCGCTGGCCAGCGTGAAAGAGAATGAATTGAGCGGGAAACGCTTGCTTTATTAATTCTACGCATGCGCAGGCGTTACTACATTTATATCACTAGCAGAGAGATACATATCCGCCATCTCCAGTGCCGAGACCACCAGATCATGTGAATACGACCGGTCTTTTCAAATGATAGACGCTAGACAGCAGGGACTCCTCTCCCCGCCAGCTAATTGCGACACCAGCTCCTGTTCTGACACTGTTTTTGTACATAAGTCCTTGAACTGGTTAAGAGCATTCTTGATATGAGAAATAAGGGCAGCGATGGTGACATGAGTTTATTGAAGTAGTTACTGAATGCCAAGCACTTTGTCTAAGCCTTCTTTCTAAAAAACAGAAACACCCCACAAAAATAGAACCCCCCTCCCTCATCGACTGGAGCTGCCGACATTTTTCTAGATATCAACTAGGAAATTTTTTAAGCTGAATATCATTAATGTCAGCCTCACCAATAAGTGGAATCTTTCAGAAACTGGATATTGCTCTATTGAAAATAGTTCTAAATTACACTGTGTTCAATTGCAGCCTCATTGCCAATTTTTTGCATTAAATTGTTTTACAGTAGAAAGCACAGATTTAGTAGATCAAAATCAGTGGAAAATGTTAAAGCTTTCGCAAAATGCAGCCAAAATATGGTTGAGACATAAAGGAACAGAAGTATGAATATATGATTGATGCAAGCAGAATAAATTATAAAGTATCACGTTCGATCGCCAACATTCGAGGACATTGTCACGTGATAAGCAGAGGACGCTGAACATTTGTTTGAGAGAGTTTTTATGTTGATTTCACCAAGAAATGTCTTTTGCTGCTTGATGTTAGTGTCGTTAAGACTCATTGATGGATAGAATTACTTTGATATAATCTCATATATTTATTGCCATACATTTTTATCTAATCATTATCACCTCATTAAAATTTATATCACTTCGACGACGCCATTGGAGGTAAGTCATTTATTTAAAATGAGCTTCTTTACATGAAACACTGTATAGCTTTAAAATTCATGATTTTTAGAAATAAAACTAGATTTTTCGATCAATAGTTTGATCATCAATGTGTTTAACATATATTTTCGTTGTAAATTTGCCTATTGTTTTCAAAACGCGTTGATCCTCCTTTAGATAATCTTAGTCTTACATTTGAATTCGACTAATAAATTATTTAATTTAATCATTTACTAACCAGACTGGTATTTTTAAATATCTTAATTTAAAGTTTGTCAAATTAACTTCTTTTTTTTTTTCAAAAAATTATATTTCAATTGATTTGCAAATACAATATCTTAATTTGTTCAGAAAAGAATTAAGATTGTGTGACATTCCTTCCTTTCTCAGTCGCGATCTTTTTGACAGCCCGCCAATGGTGTGTGTGGGGGTCTTCAGGTGGGCAACTATCAAAACTCAATGTTTGAAAGTGATTTAAAATAAAACATTGCTTCAAAAGTTCATGTTAATTCATGTTCCAGTCACGACATTCTTTGTTATTTTCAAAATTTGTTAAAACAATGACCATTTCAATAAAGGGGATTTGATGTTAAATATTAATCACCACACTTTATGGACAAGAATCTTGCTTTCGGAAATTCTCGAGATAGTTGGTGTTGTTACTTGTAACTCTAAATTTATTAATAGTCTTCACAAAATCCTTGTTTTACTATCACATTTTAACGACAACAAAATTTCAGTGATTTAAGTTTTGCAGTAAAAGCTTTGATAGTACTACAAGTTCTATTTAGAATTATGACGATAACAAAGACAACTCCGAATCAGAAACAAAAAGGCCTTTCAATCATTTTATATTAATATCATTTGTAATTGTTTGTATTTTAATTTTTTCGAAATTTTATCTATGTTGAGATTTAATAAACAATTCAAAGCAGTTGATGTGCAGATTAGCAACAAGACAAGAATCCATGGATTAGGAAAGAAATTCAGTGACCTCGGGACGAGATTGTGTATTCCACTCGGGCTAATTAAATTTCATTTCTATTAACTAAAACAATTCAAAATAGCCTTTAGTTCAATTATTACAAATAAACAATCACTGATATTCATGATGTGCGATTCATTGAGGCAGTTAACAAGTTTTTTTTTTCAGGAAAAATTTCTTGAATTTTATTGCCTTAACAAAATTAAATTAGAAAATTAGACAAAACAGAGAAAAGAAAAAAAAAAGAGAGAAAGAAACCCAAAACAATTCGGTATTATCTGATTCTTTCACCCGCACGATTTTCACTTAGAAAAAAAAACTCAGATTTTTTATGTAGAATCAAGTATCCTGACCTCCAAATACACTGCAAACTCCTTATTTTTGTTCGGAAAAAGTGGGTGGGTGGGTGGAACCTCCACTATATCCCGGAATCATTGGAAATTTTTATTTTTCCGTTCAATGAATTCCGGTGACCTAATATACTACAAAATCTTTTTTTAGTCCAGAAAGAGGTGGAAGCTTCGGAAATTTCACCCCACCACCATCGGTCTTTTCACTAAGAAAAAAACTCGGATTTTTTGCATGGAATCAAATACCCTGACCTCCTAATATGCTGCAAACCCCTGATTTTTGTTTGGAAAAAAAGGGGAGGACCGCCCCCCCCTCCCATATCCCGGAATCATTGGAAATTTTTTTTTGTTGACTGAATTCCGGTGACCTATTATGCTGTGGGGTGGGGGTGGAACCCTCGGAAATTTCACCCCCACCCTCATTTTCAAATGTTTTTTGCTCTTTCTTTCTTTACCTATAACTTTAGATAACATTTTGCAGAAATACGTTTTCGAGAGAGTGTGGATTACATTAGATTGAAAATTCAAAGACGTTTGAAATGAATAAGTGAAAATGCAGAGGTTATAGAAGTTAGTGGTAACGAAGTGTGTGGAGAGATAACAAACGATAATCTAAAAAAAATAATAAAGAAACACGTTAGAGTTTTTGCATGTATGTGTGAAACGAAGTAAAAGTAACAAAATAACTTTTTCCTACATCTTAAAATCACTGGATATAATATATACAATAATCCCGAATAGATTTTCCCTTTGCAATTTTTGGTGCTGAAATGTGTTCATTTTTGTGGGGGGTGAGAAAGAGTGAGTGGGTGACGAAGTTTACCTAAACATTGAATGGGTAACAATCATAATTATATGTATATCATTATCATCGTTTAACGTCTGCTTTCCATGCTGGCATGGGTTGGACGGTTTGACTGAGGACTGGCAAGCCAGGATGTTGCAATGAGACTCCAGTCTGTTCTGGCAAAATTTCTATAGCTGGATGCTGTTCTTCACGCCAACCATTCCGAGAGTGTAGTGGGTGCTTTTCAAGTGTGACTGGCACAGGGGCCAGTCAGATGGCACTGACATTGATCATGTGCTACTGGAATTGGCAGCGCCAGTGCCAGCGGCATGTAAAATGCACATTCCATAGGTGAGGGGCAAACATAGGTGGAATGTGATGCATTCCCAGAGGCATCAGGGCATCAATGGACATGGAAACTGGCTGCTGAGTCAGTCGAAAGGAGCCATTAATATAAGTACAATTGAAGTACATGAGCAACTCCTCGGCTTCAGGTGGATCTTGTGGAATGACAGTTTTGAGGTATCTCATACCTTCGTTAATGTTTTCTATGAGCAAAAAAGCTAGAGCATCAATCATGCCACAAAACGAATGAAACTCAGCATTGGTATTGTACTGTTCCCAAACCCAGTTCCTGGATCTTACACCAAGTGAACTGTGTAAGATGAAAGAAACAACCTTTGTTCTTTACGTCGTAGCCAAACACTGCAAGAACAGCCCTCAGTGCACCATCTTCAAAGTCAGTCACCATGGTTTGCACATTAATAGAATAGCTTAGGTCTGCACACTTATCAACTATAACCTAAAAAGAGTTCTTCAGAGGTGGCACGAGTCTTGTTTGGAAGAGGAGTATACACTGAAGTAACAGCTGTATCACAGAAAGGGACAAGGATGATGTAGATCTGTTTGAAAACATTTAGTGTCGTAGCAAAGTTGCTATCCATATATAGAGTATCAGCACCAGCAAGGAGTCTGAAGCCATCACTGGTACCAAACACTAGAATGCGGTTGTTTGCATTTGGTCCGTTATCATAGAGTAAAAACTCCTCAAGATTAGGGCCAACTGTCATAGTATAGTCAATAGGAAGGTCACCTAGATCTTTTAGCAAACATAGTACTGGAAGAGTAGGCCATTGGTTGCGCAGAGTTCATAAGTTCTGCATATTCCTTTACAGAAACTGATTGACATATTAACCTTAAGTGAGAATTTGACAGTTAACCTTTCTGCTAAAGAAAGACGCAGAAACAGTGCTAACGTCCTTTTTTTTTCTTCCTGTGACTTTTTTACCTGGATTCCATTATCAATATGATGATTACATGCTAATTTTGGACTCTAAAGGCTCTACTTGACTCAATTTTGTGTAAATTCTCATAGAAATATGTTTACTTAGCAATTAATTTGTTCATTTCTTGATCAAATTCTGGATCAAAATTGATATTTAAATCCTTGAATTTGCTGAGTGGGAATCCATCAGTTTGATAACTAGCGTCAGTATGTGTTAATTGTATGCAAAAAGTGCCAGTATACCAATCTCTTTTTTCACTTTGTGCTTTTTCTGCCATATCCATTATTTAGCTAGAAATTTTTTTCTTATGGTATAAAAATCTTGAAGAAATTACATTGTTTTCTAAGTGAAAATTTTATCATAAATTTTCACTTTTATATTTTGTAATGATTATCTAACCTACTCCATCGAGTTTTATATCAAAATAAAGTTAAAACATTCTATATGCGTAGATAATTTTTAACAAAACTTGAGATGTGGCACTCAAGTGCATTGAACTAGAACAAGGGCTACCGTTCAGCAGATGAAAAAAAAAAAGGGACAAACTTTGAAAATGAGTGAAAATACCAGGGTGTTGAGGGATTTATAGGGGAGTAGTGGGGGCAATTGTTCTGGTGTCTAGATATTGGGGGGGGCCTGCTACGAATTGTATGTAGCACTCAATACACCTCCCAGCAATCAGGTATGAAAAGGCTCTTTCAATATATAAAGATATTTTGACTTCTTAAAAAAATGTAATGGATTCACTTTTATGACAAACAACCATAGATTTTGCCACTCTAGAGAATCCAATTAATTCAATTAAAAAACAATTTATGCCCAGTCCCAGAGCAGCTTACAATTCTTAAGGGAATTGTAGCTGTTTTGGGGACAATGACAGACAAAAGGGAAACAACACAACACACCTGAAAATGTATGTATCTGTGAGTATGTTTGTGTAAATATGACTGTATATAAAGATAAAGAGAATCCCCCTTTCAACGCATGACTGAGCTTGACCTTGACTTGACTAATAGTAGTTAAAGGCACACACATACACACATTTCTACTCTTAAACTTATTTCAGTGAGGTTTTGAAAACTGGTCTTATTTTATGAGGTATGTTCCAAATTTTGAATTTAGTTTTAATTATAAAATTACATCTTTCATCAGCTAAAAGTATTTTTCTTTTTGGTTTTAGGATTATTGCATATATATTCAAATGTTTCATTAATTTGAATCTTTTTTCCTATACTTTTCGCCATTCTGTCAAACACTTGGAATTGCTATATGGAAGTGGGACAAAATTGGTAACTGGGTCAAAATGAATAATTTCTGATTTCTTATTATTTTCTCTCATTTTGTACCATTGCATCATCTGCTGGAGTAAAATTTGGTCAGTATAGGTTTCATAGTTTTTCTTGAAGTTGAGAGGTTGAAACATAGGCGACAGGTACTATTTTCAAGAAATTTTCCCTCAAATTTGACCTGATTGTAGCTAATAAAATACCTGGATAATTTTTGGTGAAGAAGCTACAGTGAAGTATTTATGTTGAGTTTTTAGATTTAGATGAGTTTCATTGATTTCATATTATGTGTCATTTTTCCATGATCCTCTTTCATTTGACCAAGATATTTTAAATTTTGTTGCAATTTTGATTTTTCTGATGTCTAAGGATGGACATTTATGTGTATGAGTCTTTTTTTAAATGTAACTCTGGAGAAATGGTGAAGCAAATTTATCTTGTCTGGTCCATTTTGTCCTGCCTAAATAGCTGCTTTGATAAGGGAAATCGGAAAGGTTTGAAATGATTTCATGGGCATTTACTTGTACCAAAGAGCACCCTTTCAATAGACAACACATTGATCTCATAAGTGTTGTGTGGTAGAAATAAATGCAATTACCAAACTTTCAATTCATTATTTCATCCTTTTGCATTTCAATTTATACATCTGTACTCCTGACTGTGTACAAGCACATATGTAAAACGACATCCTTTATTTTTTAATCATTATCTGCTGATATCAAAATAAGTAGTATATTGAAAAATGAAAATATTTCCGGGGGTGAGGGTGGGGTGGGAGGACATTTGTGACTCCAAGGGTCAAAAGGGGACCTTTGACCAAAATGGGTTGAGAACCTTTGCTATAGAGCATACAATGGAGACAAAGACAGTTTGAACATGAAAAAAAAAACATTTTTTTGCTTTATCATTTTCATGTTAAAATTAATTTTTTCCATGGAAAATTATATATCATTGAAAGGATGTGAACTTTCTTCTCATATAGTTTT
>NC_068982.1:86470622-86471674 GCF_001194135.2 Octopus bimaculoides | reverse complement strand
CACTTGCAGTGTTTGACTTTTCCTTCATTGTGAAAAGTAAAGGGAAGAGGTGGGGTTAGATTTTCAAAAATTTTAATGCGAGTTACAACTGTTTCAGAATGTAGAATAAAATAAAAATTATGAAAAAGAAAAAAAAAAAATCATTTTTGTCCTGCCTAAATTTTTCCCTGCAACAATCTGACATTTAAGTTATTGTCACCCAGGAAGAGGATTTTTAATGCTCAAGAGAGAGAGAGTATATTTGATAGAAATTGTTGAAATACATATGTACTTCATATGAGTAGCAAATTGTGGAGGATGGTATTCACTGTGCATGAATCTAGTTAGTTTGAGTCACAAAATGAGCCCCCTTTTAAAATGATGTAAAAAAATCTGAAAATTTGTCATATTTCAAAATTCATTTCTTATTCAGGATCTGCCCTTCATTTCTCTTTGTAATTTCCAAATAACTTTTTGAATACTTTAAAATCAAAATTGCATAAATATCTGTGCCAGAAACAGTAGTTAAAAATTGAGGAAATAGATTTTTGGGAGATCTATTATAATGACTGACTTTTATTACATTATTCTAATATCTTCTGAAACTTATACATATACATGTATAAATGCATACAGAAAAATACAAATATATACACACATACATTTTTACAGAGTTAGTTTTATATACATCCTTGTGTGTGTGTGTGTATATATATAGTTTTAGGGAAAATAACCAATTTTCAAGAACTCATCGATGAAAATCCACTATCACATATAGAAAAATTAATATTAAAAGCACAATAAATGAGTATAATATAAAGTAAAGTAAATATCATAAGATAAATATAATAAAAAGATTACACGTGTTTCATAACCAATTTTCAAATAGAAAAGAAATTTAAATCGATTAAAATCAATTGAAATTATCGAAAATAAGTTCTATTCAAAAATATAGCTACTCGTCAGATCGTAATTAGAATAATAATTAGATATATATCTCAACCAACAATAAGTACCAAATGAATTAATATGAAATACTTATTATATAAAGATAGAAAAATTATTTAAAAAAT
>NC_068982.1:86456390-86470431 GCF_001194135.2 Octopus bimaculoides | reverse complement strand
TAAATTATCATTGTTTTAAATACAAGTTGAACGAAGTTTAAGTTTAAAATAATAATGAAGATAAAATTAGTACATATTTAACCGGTGTAATAGTTAAAGCTATACTATTTAAAGCTAAAGACGTTTATTTAATTATGATTAAAGATCAATTGAATAATAGAAAAATACAAGATTATTTATTTCTACAAACGTAATAATAAAAAATATGAATGAAAAAATTATGAATGGAAAAAATTATGAATGAAAAAATTAGGAAAGAAAAAATTATTAAGAATAAAAGGTTAAACTTTATATATATATACAAAGTTTTGATTTTAAAAAAACTTTAACGATATTATAAACTATAAAGATTAATTATACATACACACACACACAGCCAGCTTTTCGTTTTTATTCATTGCTTTTTTTTCTTCTTTTAATTGTCTGTCACTATTCATCTGTTTTTAGTTTTTGTTTTGTTTTGGGGGTTTCACTTTAGTGACACCAGTTACACATGGTAACCGGAATTTGCTTAGTGTCGTCAAAATGGAAAAAGCGTTTTAAAGTTTTTGAAAATTTGAAATGGAAAGGCATGTTTTTTTTTTTAAACTGACTATCGCAGAGATGTGAAAATATGGCTGCTACTTGTTAATTTCAAATTAAACTTACCAACGGCGAGGGTATTCTAGCATCCCCCAAGTCTCTTAACGCCTCCCCCATCTCCTTTGCTTCAAATCTCTCCCCTCGAGCTTCAAATGCCCTCAGGGTGGGGCATATGGCATCCCCTGGTGAGAACCTTTGCTCTATAGTGATACCTACTTGTAGTTTTGGATTCAGATAGGTCTGAAAACATCACAAAATTGACTGTTATAGGTTTCACATAAATATTTTAAAAATTGCCAGCAAAAAATTTCATTTTCAAGAACCTGAGAAAAAATAGGCAACTGCTATCCCATGGACACTATTAATATGATGACATGTAGGGATGCAATGGAGTCATCATATACTATATCATATATTATAGTATACTAAACGTTTTTATAAGTCAGTACCATGTTCTACAGTGTTAGCAGTATGCTTTACATCATTTGTTAGGGTTATCTCCACAGATATTTGGCAGGTGTAAAACGTAAGCACACTTTCACACAGAAGTTAGGTGTAGATAAACATAGTTCAATACAAATGTGACATGGGTAAAACGTCAGTATGAATTATTATTTGCTATTTCTATATAAACACAGCATAAAAATAATATGTGGCTTGGAATAAAAAAAAAAAGAAAAAAACTCTGGCAATCTTCGTTTGTCATGTGCACATGCAAAATTAGAGGTCAACTCCCAACTGAAATCAACTTTTTTATTTTGTAATTCGTGATGAGCTGTTTTAAAAACCTGATCTTTGATATAAACTTAAAATGAATTTTTTTTAGAAATCATACAAAATATATAAAATCCCTGATAACAAATTTTTTTTGCGGGTGATTACGTTGTATATGTTTTAGAAAAAAGAAAAAAGGTTGTTAAATGACAGTTAGCTGTTGTTTCTAGCATATTGGGTTTTCTGGTGGTGGTTTGATATTTTTTTGTCTGCTGTTTCACTAGAAATCTATGCATGTATGACAAAAGTAAAACATGGAGTTTTTATAGCTTTTTGAAAGCAGGTAGGTGGGAGTAGGGGAGTATGTTTTCTAAAAGTTAAAATTAAAAAAAAAAATTTTTCCAAGTTCATAATCTCTGCATTTTTATTCATGGATTAAAAAAAACAATTTGGGAGTGGGGAGGGGGAAATTAAAATTTTGAAAAAGTGCTCTTTTGGCAAAATCATAATCTCCTATAATGAAAACATAGGAATCCTCTGCCAGATATTCTATAGAATTGTAATCAGCACTGATTTTTGTTATGTTTTGTATCCAAGACATCAGATGAAAACAATGAGATTGAAGATGAAAAAAGGGTAATGGCATATATGCCATATTTCAGGAGTTTTTACTCCTTCATCAGCACTCATGTAATCCCTTAATCATCTACGAACACATTGCTTAAATAGCCACTAAATACAGCTGTGTAACATTATTGGATATACCAATTTTACACATTAAACACATTTCTGGATGTAATTTGAAGATGATTATCACCTGTTTCAAAGATATGACATTACAAATATGGTTAATTTAGGTTAATTAAGCAAGATTTCAATCAATTGATTGACCAAATTGTCCTAAAAGTTTCACAAATGAGGTATCAAACTGTATTCTTTTTGGATGCTCTCCAGGAAAAAGTACAGAAGAAATTACATTTGAGTCTTCTAAATATTTTCAAAAATTCATAGTGATACTTATTGGCAATTGATATCCTAAATTGTTTGCCACTTTGTTGAATGGGAATCGTGGTACTTACACACATATATTTAATCTAACTTCTGGATTGCTTTAATTGGAACTATCTGAATAGTAACCTGTTAAATGTTTGAAGAAAATTTGTATATGAATGCATTGTCTGAAAAAGTGCTTTCCATATTAAAGAAGAAAGATAACTATACCTCTTGGTGATTTAAAGGAGAAAGCTTTTTATGACAGTTTTGATAGACTTGCCTTCCTTCAAGAATACTTCAACATTTTCATTCATTATTCCCTGGCTTAAAGCCACATACAGCTGGTCATGCTGGAATACTGGAATACTCAAGAGTGAGTGGGCAGGGAGGGATAGAGGAGGAGATGTTTCAATAGAGTGTGGGAGATAGAGATGAGGCAGAAGTAATTGTAGCTAGTGTTAGATGTTGTTCAGGGGGACTATGGTAGATATGTATGGGCATTGGGAGTGATTGTGTACAGGTAGGTTTGTGAGGGAAAGTGGGGGAGGCATACATCATGTGATCATAGATGGGGGAGGAAGGTACTGAGAAGATGGGTTGTTGGGAAGGGACAGGTTATGTATGGGGGTGGCATGGACATAAAGAATAAGCCTGTGTGGCCTGAATTTTACTTAGCTGGTTATCTCTTCTCGAGTACAGTAAATCACCAGATGTCTTGGTCCTTTGTGAAATACTCAGTGTGGCTTTTCATCTGAAGATCATTTCTCACATTTCATCCCACATCTTCCTTATCTTCCTCTTTCATAGGTTCATTAGACATTTAGAGATTGGCACTTCTTTATGCAGCTGTCCTCATTCATATCATCTCATGACCATACTAGTGCAGTCTTCTCTCTTGCACACTACATCTGATACCTCTCATACCCAATTTTTCTCTCAAAACATTTAATCTTTGTTGTATATGCACACTGACATTGCACATCCAGCAGAGCATGTTGACTTAATTTCTCTTAAGTTTTCACATGTCTTCTGCAGTCACAACCTGTTTCATATAGCCATGTAGCATAGCTGTCTGTACACAAGTAACGTACAATCTGCCTTTCATTTACAAAAGTAATAGCTCTCTGAACTTTTCCCAGCCAGTTCTTATTCTAGCTAGTACACTTTAGAGCAATCTCCACCACTGCTGATTTGGTTACTAGGTTACAAGCTATCTACTATCTCTAGATAGGCCTCTGGACATTTGAAGAAGTCTATTTCCTGTACATTTTTAGTGTTTATTGTACCTGCTCATCTGCCAAACACAAAGTCTACATTCTCTGTTAACCTTCCTGTGAAACCACTACTCCTCTTATGTGTTCATAGTTTGAACTGAGTGCACAGTATGGAATTTATACTTATATTTTTTCTATATATTGAGCAAGCCATTTCCTTGAAAGGATAAGTAATTTGCTTTTCTGCTTACTAGTATGTTGGTTGGATCTTTTCTGTTACTGTTACAATTTTTGAAATTTTTAAAGTAAGTGAAAGTTTTCAAATTTGGTATGTTGATGTAATTTTTCATGCTGAATCATGGTTTGGAAATTATAATCATCAGTTTCAGTTAAAATTGTGGCTCCTGAAAGAGCTGACTGATGTATGTATTTATTTAGTGTGTTGTGATTCCAACATGGCATTACATAAAGAAAAACATGTCTGGTCTTGTGACACACTTGCTCAGGCTGCAAGTACCTTTCCTCAGTTGTGTTTGTCTTGAGAAGACTGTTTCCTCTATCTCAACAATCTTCCCAAGACCACCTACCTGAGCTAGTTTATGGAGCAAGTTCTCCACACATATTTCAGTTATAATCAACAGCTGTGCATTGGCTCATCCCCAGGTCTTCAACACACAAAACGTTACTGCAGTCAATTCCTTGATTCATGAGTAAAGGAAAAGCAGTTCAATCCTAAGAGAAAGGGTATCACCTTCCAACTATGTATCTTTACTGATTGACACACTCTCATTGCATCCTTTATGGAACACTGCCAGTAAATTTCCCTGCGAAGCATCTTTTCCATATAGTGTCGCTTTGTACATAATTTTTTTCTTTTAGGGATAACACTTCTTTTGCAAGTAAAAAACTTCCCGCTCCTTTTAGGGATAAGACTCTTCTTTTGCAAGTAAAAAACTGCACGCACCTTGGTTTTCAATTTCTCCATTATACTTGAGAGGCTAAACGAGTTGGCAGCAGTCATATTTCTATTTAGGTTGAAAAGGTTCAGGGAAACACAGTTCAAAATCATGAAAATGAGGTAGTGACAAGACAGCAACCAAGACTATCCATTTCTCAAAACAACAGGTGAAAATGACAAAAATGAGGTATTGCAAATGTTCAGAAAATAGGCACTTGTCAAAGATCAAAGAAAATAGGCAAATAAAATACATGTGGTTATGGTAATTTCAAGCAGATGATAGCTTGACTTGTTTTAATACCATAATTAGCATGCAAAACTACATCAGTACATCAAATTTGGAAACAATTGGAACATTAAAAAAAATGCACTAGAGGGGGCAATGCATACCCTGTGTGCAGATAAATTTTTTTTGCAAATTATAGTGTAGTTTACAATGCATTGTTTACCTATGCTTTTTAATTTAACTGAATTAAGCTTTGCAAGTGTTTGACTAAAAGAGGATTAGAAGCTTAAGTAGATGGCAGCGAAAAGTAGACTTGATCGATGTCTATGCCAAATGCATATGAGTAAAATTTACATATGACTAAAATAAATGATTATTCAAATAATCATGATTATGAAAAAGAAAGTGAACAAAATGAAATACTCATAGAAAATATTGCATAGAATTTGAGAAGTGTTTTCAATGCCTTTTAGTGATGGCAGGCGAATTGAACTTACAATAGTTCATTGTAGTATAGAAAATAATATGACTATTTGCCTATTGGGAAATGTGTAAGCTCAATTTTGTTTTTTATAAATAAAAAATTTTTTTTTCAAGTATCACCATTATAGGTATTTATGCTCCGGTGAAATTAAGAAATCAACTCAAATAAATGAAACCCTTGAATCCATCACTGCGCGCGCACGCACACACACACACATACACACCTGTGAATGTATTTATTTATTTATTTATTTATGTATGTATGTATGTACTCACATGTGTCTGTGCATAAGTACACAGTAATCTATACACATACAGACATGGGTTGAATCGAAATATATATATATATTGTGTACTGTTCCATGATGGTAAGATCAACAAAAAATTACTCAATCTGGTGAGAGATAAATAATATTTAATAGACATAATACATGTTTTTATGTGCTAGTAATAGATTCTTGTGCTGAGAACATGCCAAAACAATACATATCCTGCATGTACATGAATTGTTTTTCTAAAAAATCTCCACAATCAAAACATTTTGATTCACCCATCTGCTAGTTTTGAAGATAAACCAAATTTTCATCATTTTGAGCCACTCATCCAATGAGTATTTCTGCCAAATTTGGTGAAAATTTGTTCTGCTGTTCTCCAGTAATTATGCAAACACACTGACAAACAAAGACGAGTGACTACAATACCCTGCTTTTGCTTATGAGTGCAGGGTAAAAATTTAAGAAGTTGAAAACTGTGACAGAAAACATCCCTATGGTCTTTACTAAGTTAACTTTTAGGTCCTCTGATTCCAGTCATTGCTTCTACACCAGAAATTTATTCTTTGATTCAAGTAGAGGTTGTGCTATAAGAATAAGACAACTTGTCTTCAATTCTTTTGTTATGGCCTGGAGGACTATAATAAATAAGAGGAAGCTGACAACTGATCCTTGGTGAACTCCTACCTGCTATACTCATTGCCAACTTTCACATTGCTGACATGGTTTGGACAGTTCTCACCAACCCTTAGCCTCTGGTGGATCACCAGATGAGGGAAGGAGGGACCCTGTCAAAGGCTTTGTCCAAGTACAAATGCCAAGTACAGAGGTATATATTTCTCTAAATACCTCTCCTACACTTGCATTACAAGGAAGGTAGGTAGCATCAGTGGTGCTTCTTCTGGGTCCAAAATCAAACTGCATCTCATCTAGCTTAACTCTCTTCCTTATTAGTTCTGTAACTTTCATGGCTTGGTCCAGCAATTTGATACCTCTGTAATTACTTCTAAGGCATCACCTTTACTTTCCTAGCAGTTGACTATAACTATAATACTGTTACACCAGTCATTGGCTAATGACCCCCTTGCTGGAAAACCACATTAACAATATAGGTGACTAGATCATGCTACTGTCAACTTGGGTAGCTGGTCCTTCTGTTGGGTCTACATTAGGAAGATTCCTTCTCCCATGCATTCTCTAAATTTGATGCTTCTTTCTTGGCAGAATCTAAGTGTAACTTGTACTGTCATCCATGCGAATACATTTTTCCTCTTCTAAGTGGTGGTGGTGATGATGATTTCTTTTTGCAAACAACTTGCAAATTCAAGTGCTACCAGTTAAAAGCTTTACATACCAGATGCCAGCAAGTTTATGGGGTCATCAGGAGAGAATGTGTGCTGTGTTGAGGCCTTCCTCTCAACAGCATCATTGCACACCAGCCCCACTCACTGAAATGAGGCCCCACTTGCTTGATCAACTGGTTATTAGGTTTCACTCAATATTCCTCTATTCTTCGAGGTGGCGAGCTAGCAGAAACATTAGCACACCGGGTGAAATGCTTAGCGGTATTTCATCTGTCTTCACGTTCTGAGTTCAAATTCTGCCGAGGTCGACTTTGCCTTTCATCCTTTTGGGGTTGATAAATTAAGTACCAGTTGTGTACTAGGGTCAATCTAATCGACTGGCCCCTTCCCCTAAAATTTTGGGCCTTGTGCCTAGAGTAGCAAAGAATATTCCTCTAGTTATTGCTTGTCTGCTCATTGTCTCTTTTTAACCAAATCCAATGGCTTACCTTCTCCACTACAGTCTGGATATTACTCATGATGGTATTTGCTTTATGGTGAGTTAGGTCTTGTGGCAACAATAGTCACCGCCCACTGTGTCCAATGAATCATCTACATCCAACTTCGATTAGAAAATGTTTTACTTACCAGCCTGCATCTTCACATTCCTTGAGATTTTTACAACAGTTGATTTTTGGAGCCTGAGGAGTGTTCATGTTATCTTCATAGGGAACTATTAACTCAAACTTATTTCTTTCTTTCTTTCATACCATATGATAATATCCGATTGGTACCCTGGTAAATCTGCAGCCACCTTCCAATAGCTGTTCCACTTTTCATTACTCAAAGAAAGTTTCTTCGTTTTCAAATGGATCTGCTATCCCGACCGCATAAAGGTAATGAAATCTCTAGTTGGTTTCTTCAGTGTTTTTTTTTGCTACTGTTAATAAGAGCAATTTGATTCTTTATAGCATTGAAAAGGACCTTAAAGATCAGATTATGTCTCCATGTATTTTTATTCTATGCCAGCGAACAGCTGGAAAAAATATGTTTAAGTGTTCCGACTTTTCCGCATCTGCATTTAACATTCCCTGATATGTTTCATCTTAGTAGGTTTGTAGGTGATGGTAAGACATTATAGACTGAATGAATCAGAAAACTTAGATGTGATGTAGTCCACTTCTATATTTCATTACAACTTTTTTTTTTTCTCAACTATGTGTTCCTCCCATCTTATCATCCTTGTTGAGAGTATTGAATCTCTCTGTTTCCCTTGCTTTGACGCTGTTGCTAATAACAAATCTGCATTTGCTCTGCATCGTACTTGGAAATGGTCTGAATCAATCTGCATCAAATCCAAGTCCCTTCTGATGAATCTGCTTTGCACCCACCATATCTCAGTGTGTAAATGGAGACAGGAAGTCATCAGTCTTTGCTTCTGCTTTCCACTTTCTGGCTGGTTTTATATCTGGTGGATTATGCCTGATTTCTATGTGCTTTGATTCTCTCTGCATCATCACCATTACTTCCTTACTTTATAAATTTTGACTATTGTTGTCAGTGGTAACTGCAATGAGCCTCTTTTATGATAAAGAGCTGAGGTAGGCCTAATAACTTCTAATGAACCCATTGCACTTTTGCTCAATGATTTGAACTTGTAACAGGGCCACCTTGTATATTAAAAGTAGCCACGAAAGATGCAGATATAAGCTGTACTGTAAACACCATATTTTATACTTCCCTGGTAACTTTGAGCCATCAATTTCTGTTAGTCCATCCTCGGCTTGTTGCATCCCATGACTCCTATCTAACAATGTTTCAGCATGTCCATGTCCTTCCTTGATTGTTGGAATGCTTTCTCCTGCTATTTTAAATTTTACTTCTTTTTGCACTCCCCTAATAAATGTCAGACTATGTAATTTTTTTGATTTGAATCTCATCCTTAACCACTTTATCAGCTCCTCTAGTTTTGAGAGAGCACTCTGCATGATTTGCTTGTTTATCAATAAAAGTGTTATTTTATTGATGAAGGCCTTCTTAGTTGATTATATATAGGCCATTTGTTCCAAAATGTCTTGCTTTCAAAATCATTTTCATGACTAGGATAAACCATGTGACGGATATTATGCTGCCAGCAGCAATACCAGTCTCAAAGTACTGCCAATCTGTTGTAAAGTTACTAGCTGTAAAACTCATCTTGAAACTTCAATAATATATCTTCATTAATTGTGTTACTTTCTTCAGAATGTGGAAGTGTTCCATGGCTCTACTCAGCAATTTGTGTGGCACTGAGCCATATGCATTAGCTAAATCAAGCCATACCATATTCAAACTTGTCTTGTTCTGTTTGGCATTCTGAAATGCTTTTTAAATTGAAAAACAATGCTCAGCACATCCAGGAATTCTGGCCTTTTGAACAGATTCAACAATATATCCATTATTCCTGCTATCCACATTCAATAAGGATATTGACCTCTGCATTGACTTCCCTTGGCAGGTATATACCTTCTGCTTTGCACCAATCCTCCAAAGTCTCTTCACATCAAAGCTGTTGGAGCAGGACAAAGAACTTCTTTCGTAGACAATTGCAATACTTATACACTTTATATGAGATGCCAGCACCTCCTGGTGCTTTATTAGGCTATTATTTTCCATCCTTAACCATCTCATTTTCCTGTGCCTCTTGCTTGCTCCACTCTTTCCTTTTGCTAACTGGGTCCCATATTATTTTACTCCAAATAAGTCCATTCCTCTATTGTATATTGAGTTTGCTAATTTCCCCAGTTTCTCCACTTTAGATCCTGTCATTTTATATAGAGCTTTACATACCTTATTCTCAAACTCTTTATATCTTACTTTTTCAGTTGCAGCAGGCCACAAAACCCTCAGTTTCTTGCGAGCACTATCTGATGCATCAGTCTCATAACCTGCAGTTTCTTGTTGGGAAGGGACTTTTGCTGTAGTATTTATTGATTTCCTGTGTTTTGTGTTCGGGGATGATTTGCTAATGTTTTATGATCAGGTGACCTACACTGCTCTCTGTTTACAAGTCTTTCCCTGATATATCTTCACTCTATATTGAGGTCTGTGTTTTAAGGTTAGCTACCAACTGGTATTTTTATTGATCTCTAGTAGGAATGTCAATCAAGACTGGAATTCTTACTACCCATAGGTTGGAACTGTTCCTGTTTGCATTTTTGAGTGTTGGGGACAATGTTCATGATTCTCACTTGGTGATTGGTGATGTTAGTTGGTCCTGTCTCCTCATCTGACCATTACTTGGGAGCTAGCTCCCAATTCGTGGTTCATCTGCCTTCATCCCAGAGTTGAAGCTGTTGACCAATGATAGGTTGTCACTAATGTGGCTAAGGAATCCTATCTAGCCTAATTTTAAAATCAGAGTGTTCCTCCTCCTAGACAGACTGCTGACCAAGGCTCATGAATTCTGCCTACACGTTTTGGATGGTCATTGACTCTCTTGAGTTCCTCTGCCCTTTGCTGGGTTTGGTTTTTCATCCAACATGGTGTCCATTATTTCACCCATCTCACCAAGCAAGCTAAATGGGATTGCCAATTTAGTTACTGATAATGTAGTGATTGCGCTGTCACATGTTAATTATTATTGCTTATTATTTACTTCTTTATTATTATCATCTTCACTATTTCTACTACTATTCCTATCATCATGTTTACCTATTATTATCATTGCCATTGTTGTTAGCACCATCATCATTTCTATTATTTGTTGTTGGTGGTGGTGGTAGCTCTGTTGCAATATATGTTGTTACTGAGTTGTTGCTGGTAGCAAAAGTCCTACAGCACATCTTACATTCATGGTTGTTTGCACTTCATTCAGTGTTCAAAGCCAAGTTCATTTCTGTATTGATCTCACTGGATTTTGCAGGTCTCTGACCCTGCCTTTATTTGCAGTTTGTGCTCATACTACGTCTTGCCTCCCTCTATTCTCATTGTCATTATTGTTAGCACCATCATCATTTCTAGGAATTTCAACCATGTTTCATGGTCTGCTACCACAACAGCTCCTTTATAGGATCCAGTTAGCTCAAGACATCATCGGAGGTGTCTTCAGCTCTGGTGTTGGGTGCATGTCTTCTTTCTTCTATTCCCTGGCCTCTGCGATGCAGCATCAACGAGTGTCAGCGTCCGACTGACTGTCTTGTCAAATTCCCCTTTTTTATACCTGCTGCTAGGCTCCAGCAGGCTTCCCCAGCAAGTTGTCACATGACACTGTCTAAATTTCCCGCTGTTGGTGGTGGTAGCTCTGTTGCAATATGTGTTGTTACTGAGTTGTTGCTGCCTTAGTTGTTATTATTTTTATTGTTTAAGTTATTTTCTAATCTTTGGTAAGTTCAGTGTCACTACTGCTGTCATCACAGATATTGCTGCTTTCCTGTAGTGGCCACTGGTCCTGTTTTGTTCCTGTCATGACTGCCTTCTATAGTTATGATGGCTGTATTGCTGACATCATCATTGCTATTTTTGAAGCTGTCAGTTCTGATATTGTCTTTGTTATTTTCTTGAGCAAATGACGGCTGGCAAATTTCAGCCTGTTGGTTTACCTACTACTATTGCTGTCTCCTTATGTAGGGGATGGGGGTGTTGAGTCTAGTAACATGGGTTGATTGAATGGGTGCTTGATTGGTCTGGTGGTGGATCGGGGGCAGTTGGGAGGAAATTCAGACAGGAGCAGGGACAGTTGGGACAGAACATAGCTGAAATATAGAAATCTGTTTATATATATTCATGCCAATACACATATATAGGTAACTATTCTATAAGCATCTCAAAGTTTTGAATAACAGACAAGGCTATCTTAAAGCTTGGAATAAAAGAAACATGCATACAAATTCATCAATAGCAGTCGTGTATGCTTATGGGAGCAAGGTAGATAGAGAGATAGAGATGGTGAAACACCCAGTATGCCAACATGGAGATACATTGATAGCTAAAATATAGAAATCTATATATATTCATTCCAATATACATATATAGGTAACTATTCTAGTATTATCATAATGATAGCTTTGTCAGAGCCAAAACAAATCAACTGCCTACAAAAAAGAAGAAAAGAAAGAGTGGAATTTGGTCAGTGTAGCATTTATACAGACCTAAGTTATTATTATTAACAATAACCTTAAGTTATTGTTCTCTCTTACCATAGGTGAATAATATTGACATCCAGTAAAGAAATTGACACCTCATAACATCTTTGTGATCAGTAGTTGGCTTTTGACATTTTCTACTATTTCTGGAAACTGTGTTAGGTCAGTGGCAAACTTTTGGCATTTACTGCTATATTTTTGGAGGCAATGTGAGTGGGTGAAGTACTTGCAAATATACAAACTACAAAGTTGTGGCCATCTGGAAGGGACACAGCAGGTGTTCTGACTGCATCCACATTCTGAAATTCAACCCCACACCTTTGAACAGTGCCTTGGGTTCAGTTCAGATGTCTGTGAAGCTGTTGGAGATTGGTCGATCCCAGGCTGGAGAATGTTGCTGCTAGAAGGCCATATGTGTGGTATCAGAATTTGGTTTCTTGCTAGACCTCTGGAAAGAGTTGGAAGTGGCTGGCGGAGAATTTCTATGACTTCATCAGCCTCAATTTCTGGTCTCCTAAATTCCTTGATTGTAACTTCACAGGTTACTATGTGTGGTGCATGGTTGAGAAAGACACTAACCGCTCTGCCTGCAACACCAAGGCTGAGCTGGTGGCTAGGATCAAGCAGGTGTTTGAAGATCTCCCCAGGACCCTGTGAGGAATACATATGCAAGGTTTCAGAGCTTTCTTGAGACTGTGATAGAAGCAGAGGGCGACTAGTTTGAGTAAACTATTATCTCCCAACCAGATAATATAGTTGTTTTTTCTTTAAATACTCTTGATTTTAAAAGGGATATTGTATTTACCTTTTCTTTTATGTAAACTGTCAAATTCAGCCCAAACACCCTTATGAAATACTGTACTTTTGAAATATTTCCAACAACCCTTTTCTTGTTTTTTTTCTTTTTCCAGATACATTTACTACAGATACTTTTGGAACCATGTCATTGAGTGTTTCAGATAATCCTTTAGACTTCTGGGAAGAACTGATGATTGACAAAGTTTTCACAAACTGTGATGAAGACTGTAGTGGCAAAGTGTCCATTAACAAATTGATAAATTATCTTAAACAATTAACAAGTAATAATTCTATTGTGAGTAAAATGCTTTTTCTTCAACTTTTTTATACAGATTAACATTTAAGTGGTGTTAGTCTGTTGAGTGGAAAAATATAACTTTATAGGACAAATTGGCTTTCTTCAAGTCTCTCTATCACGAACAAAGGATGCTTGCACAAACCATAAAACGTTTGACCACTGTGTTGTCTTTACTAGCACCAATCAGGTTACTTGAATAGCAACTCCATTTTAAATGAACTTTGGGTACTGTCTTTTCTATTTGTATCCAAATTGTATATACTATATATTAAGTTTTTAGGAACTTTTGCTCCTAACAAAGAAAGCTGAAACGTAGAAGACAGACATTCTCCAAATACAAGAATAAAAAGACGATAGGAATTTGCAAATACAGCTGTAAATCGTTTTAATTTTGATACTCCATACAAATTACAGTATTTGTATAGAAAGAGATAAAGGCATTGAGAAACATGAGTTATATTTTTGTGAATGATTGTGTGCACTTGCACATGTATGCGTTTGAGAGAGCGAGAGAGGAAGAGGGGGAGAAATGAATAGAGAACACGTGATATATGTGTATAAGAACGCCGTTACAGGTAGAAGGGAAGAAATATAAAAGTTGCTAGAAACAACAGCCAAATCTCCCTTAAATCACACAAAGTAAACTGTATTTAAAAAATCTAATTACTGCACTGGAAAGTTCATATCGACAAAATTCCATTGATGTAAAAATGTTTACGAAAAAGTGGATAATGTGGATTTCTATAAACTTTTAAAAGGGCTTCATGCAGACACACAACTTCACGTTTATTATATACTAGCAGTATAACCCGACCTTGTCCGGGTGTGACTTATTACGCCATCTACGATAAGTCTTGCTAGGTGAAAATCAACTAAAATAGAAAGCCTTACAACGAAAAAACCCTTATGATGTAAATATGTTCATCATTCAAAAGATGATGAAATTAATAGGGAAAGTCTGAAGGCTGTTTTGCATAACATTATTAAGCGTACGTAAATTCCATCCGTCTAATTGGCTATAGAAATGCTTGTGCAAAACAACTTTTTGCGCTGCCCTGATTATACATAGCAGGGTAATCCCTTTTCACAGGAGCTAG
>NC_068982.1:86454395-86455140 GCF_001194135.2 Octopus bimaculoides | reverse complement strand
ACTAAGCCCATCGGTATGAAAGCACCATTATTGGTGGAGAACTTATTTAAAAGCTCATATATATTTATAAACATAATTAAGGGATCAGCAAATATTTGCTTCACCATATACCGAAGTTCAGAAATAGCAGCTAAAAAAGCTGAGAATCCCACAGATAGCATCACTTGTAACTCACAAAGGCAAAAACAAGAAGAAAAAAACAATGAAAAACTAACCATTCCGAAGGTTAACAGTAGACGCGTTCCTGGATTATGATTGATACTCAATTTCCTTCATCAATACTGTATTCCAGCAGTAAATTTGACTATGCTAGCAATCTGTGCAAGCATGAACAAGTAACATTCCACACCGACACAGATCTGAAAACATAACCGAATCCCCCTCGGTCAGCCAGTCTAACTGTCCTTCCTTCAAGAAATTAGCATGTGCGCGACAAGTGATACCGCAGAGAATCTGCGTATACTAACAGGGAGTGATTAATCATTACAAATTAAAAGGGTAAAGGATTATCATCATCATCATCATCGTTTAACGTCCGCTTTCCATGCTAGCATGGGTTGGACGATTTGACTGAGGACTGGTGAAACCGGATGGCAACACCAGGCTCCAGTCTGATTTGGCAGAGTTTCTACAGCTGGATGCCCTTCCTAACGCCAACCACTTATCAATTTATTAATTAATAAATCAATTAACAATAATGTTTTTTATAACCCAGGCTTCTTTGTCTGCTCTCTCCTTCACATAG
>NC_068982.1:86450428-86454295 GCF_001194135.2 Octopus bimaculoides | reverse complement strand
TTTTATTCATTAAGATAGAAGAAATACACATAATTATATATATATATAAAGTACCAGTTAGCTATTAGTATCGCAGTAGATAACTCCTTTTCATAAATTTGTGGTCAATACTTTTGTTAAAAATTGTCTTCAAGGTCACAGGCAATAACTTAAAAGTTTATAATTCACACATGAAGCTAATTACAGGATAATTGTGATGACAACAGAAATCAGCATTGGAATAATGTCTACAACAAAATAGTAGAAAAATTAATCTACAGTAAATGAAAGAAAGAAAGAAGTTAAGGACTAGGTAGGCTTTAAGTTAACTTACAAAGTTAAGATGTTCCACACAGATAGTTTTAATAGTTAAATGTATGTTGAAAGTTTTCATTTTAGTAGAATGCATTCTTCTCACAGCAATGTAGTAATCTGCTGGTAGAACTTATAAGTATATGCATCATTTTTGTAAATTGGTATTTTGCCAGCAATTGTGTTTATGCTGTTGTTGAGATATTAAAACTTTCCTTTTTTATCATAAGCATGGCCATTTTCACTATGACCATGAGAGTGAAGATAAAGCTTGTGATATATCTGCTCTAATGTAAACCACCCAGATTAATGGAAGAAAAGAAACGTTTTCTTTCTCCAATGTCGTTAGCTTCTCAGTAATATTTATAAATTGGAATATTGTCAGTGTATCATTTAATATTTTCAACTATTTATCAGTTTATCATGTGTTTTATTATGTGTTTATCAATTAATTATTTAATTTATTTTTCTAGTGAAAACTATTCAGACATGTTAGTTCAAACAGAAAGCTTGTGCAATCAGAATAACCTACTTAATGATGAACTCGATAGGTTACGGCAGCTCCTAGAAACTGCTGAAGATTCATTTGCTGCATCAACAAAAGAAACTGTAGAGCTTAGGGAAAAAATTAAAAAGTAAATATTTTTATCTATATTTATTTGTTCTGGTTCACTTGAATATCTATCTAATAAAGACGCTAAGCTTTAGATTTATTTTCTTTTTTACATCAAGGTTACAGAATATTGTTGATAAAAAAGATGCACTTCAAAGAGAAAATGAAGACCTAAAATCTATTGTACACTACTGGATGGAAAAATTTGAAAGAGAACGAGATTCGAATGAGAATCAACAAGAATCTATTTTGTTGGAAAACAGTAAACTGAAAAAAAATGTAGGAATTTTGAAATTTAGAACTATGTTTCTTATTTTATGGAATTTTTTTTTCTACTTTTGTATTTTATATCATCAGATTAAAATTTGATTCACAATCGTGATTAGAGAAAGTTTCTTAAGATATTTTCTATTTCATCTTATCTGAGAAAGCTTATTCTTCAGTTTGCCATGGGTGTCTAAAACTACCAACTCACATCATCATCTACTTGCATTAGATGTTTATATGAGTGTAATCATCTCACCTGCATAAAGTTACCATTACCTTTGATACTGATGTATTTTCTTAGTTTTATTTGTGTAAGTTATCAATTCAAATTCCACATATTCCTTTTGTTTAACTCCAGGTCTTTTTGGGTTTGTTACCTGTGTTTTGCACACTTTAAATATATAGTCTACATCACCTTCAATGCAAGAAAAGAAACACTTTTATATTAGATATCTCATCTAGGTAATAAAAGTTTACTAGCACTTTTATGAAGTATCCAGACAGTTCACGAGCTTTAGTTAAAGGCTGCCAAATTTTATTTTGTTTACTTGGGTTCCCCATTCACTGCATTCACTTCTATCCCATTTTTTTCACCATCTGTAATGTCCCTTTCACACTCTTGTGAATGTACATATCCATCTACTCTTTTGGATCCTCTCTCCTTATTCTCTCTTCTATTCACTTTCTTGTACCTTGAGGATATACCTTGTCATCTCACCACCACTGTCTCTTTCCTTTTTTTCTAGCTGAGATATCCATGTTACAGTAAGACACCTATCCCTCTATCATATTTTAATCTCTCAACACCTGCCGTAAAACCATCTCCCTCAATACTAAACCTCCACTTAGTTAAGGGGTCTTGTCTTGCAAGATACTTGATCTCACTAGTGCTGATGCTATGAAAAATACACCCAGTATACCCTGTAAAGTGTTTGTTGTAGAAGCCATGCCAAAGTAGAGATTGGCGCTCAATGCAGTCCTTTGGCTTATCAGATATTGTCTGACTGTCCAACTCCTGCCAGCATGAAGGATGGATGTTAAACAGTGATGAGGATAATGTTCTGAGTTCAACTCTTGTCAATGTCAACTTTGCCCTTCGTTCTTCTGGGGTTTCATATTTCATATAATATCCTAGATATGAATGGAACTATAATAATAAAAAAAAGAAAAAATTAGGACCGAACTACACCACTAAATGATGTATGTTTATGTACTTTTCTAACACATCCAGAACACTTGTGAAATGAGTATAGTATCTATTTTTTTTAAGGTGGACTATAGCCCATAATGCAACGTGTAAAATGAATTGGTGGTTGTAATAATTTTTAACTAATTTAATGTAGAAGTTGAACTATATCTGAGATTTGTTGTTCTGTTATTAGAATTGTTAAGTCTGGTGCCTGTAGTATATTGGCACATTGAAGAATGTAATCCTTTCTACTATAGGCACAACACCCGAAATTTTGTAGGGTGGGGGTAAGTCAATTGCAATGGCCTCAGTGCTTAACTGGTACTTATTTCATCAACCTGAAAGGATGAAAAGTAAAGTTGACCTTGACGGAATTTGAACTCAGAAGGTAAAGACAGGCAAAATGGCTTTAAGTATTTTGTCTGATGCACTAATGATTCTGCCAGCTTGAATTGAGGACTATAATGATATACTCAAAGATGATGTCCTCAAAAAGACATGAGGCTTAATCAAAAGAAGCTCCAATTAACAAAAAGTAATGGTAACTTATTGAATATTTTGATGGATTTGGCTGTGGCCAATGTTCTCTTGTTCATTTGTTAGTGATCAAGAGAAAATGTGAGTAAAACAAAAAGAATGCCAAAACTTGTGCTATATTTAACATGTTGCATTTCTGGAGTGATTGCTTTAGTCAGTTGTTTTTAGGGTTGATAAGTAAATACTTCCTTGGGTACAATTATTGTTGTTGTTCAATGTTGGGTATCAAGGACTACATTGTCTGATATAGCCATCAAGGTTAGTAAATTGTTAATTGAAGAAGATTCTGTTAGTTTGATCAAGTGACTGCATGAGTTACTATTTGAAATAATGTAAAATGTCTTGCCTATTTTCTATACTGTTTGTTTCAAATTACTGCCGCTCTAAGGCTGCTAAAATATAAATGCAGGTATACTTTAGTGTATTATTATTTTTTAGTGGGTATTCAGTACTTATTAGGTGACTAGCTGAAGTACTATTGATTCTTTTATTCTTTTAGTCATTTGACTGTGGCCATACTGGGGCACCGCCTTTAGTCGAGCAAATCTATCCCAAGACTTATTCTTCGTAAGTCTAGTACTTATTCTATCGGTTCTTTTGCCGAACCACTAAATTATGGGGATGTAAACACACCAGCATTGGTTGTCAAGCGATGTTGGTAGGGACACAGACACACAAACACACACATATATATATATATACCTCAGCCGGGGCTACCCGATGGACAGAAAGACTGATTTTATGACACCCTCTTGCAGACTACCTCATTGACGAATGACAGGGACCTTCTCTTTGTGGTTGGTGACTTCAATGTAAAATTTTGGACAACATACAGGGATATATACATATATATATATATATATACATATATATATATATGCATATATATATACATATATATATATATACATATATATATATATGCATATATATATACATATATATATATATACATATATATATATATGCA
>NC_068982.1:86430658-86445727 GCF_001194135.2 Octopus bimaculoides | reverse complement strand
TATATACATATATATATACATATATATATACATATATATATACATATATATATACATATATATATATACATATATATATATACATATATATATATACATATATATATATACATATATATATATACATATATATATATATACACATACATATATACACGACAAGCTTCTTTCGGTTTCAGTCTCCCAAAACCACTCACAAGGCTTTGGTTGGCCTGGGCTATAATAGAAGGCACTTGTCCAAGGTGCTATGCAGTGGGACTGAACCGGAACCATGTGGTTGGTATGCAAGCTACTTGCGACACAGCCACTGAAGAAGATTACAACATTGAACAGCAGATTATAACATAGATGGAGGTTAATTTCTCATTGTCATTTGCATGAAAATAATATTTAAATTAATGTCAGAATTTTTTATGTTTTTTTAACACAATTCATATAATGTTTTCTTTTACATAATTTCAAAGCTGGAGCAGAATCTAACAGATTACCAAAATTCGTTAAGTAAAATTCAAGAACTCAAAATGCATAATTCTAAACTTTTAAAGGTAAAGGTACATTTTAAATTGTAATTACTTTTGTTGTTGTTTAGATCAAGATAAGTTTTGTGCAGACCTGTAATCAAAGGTATTCTTTTCTTCAGGCATAATATTGTACACAAACATACACACATCCCACAAGCATTTCCTTTTCTTAAAACAGCAGGGTGTGGTTTGAGGGTGATTTAGTTGCTATTTCTAGCATGTCCTTATACACTAATAGTTTAAATCCCACTGATGTTAATGATGCCCTTTGTTCATTTGGATTACGTAAAATTAAGAACCAATCAATTAAATTTTCTACACCTGTTTCCAAAATGTTACTATCTACCTGTATTAGAATTCCTCATTATTTAAAATATTATTGGAAGTAAAGCTTTCAGAAACTAAGCTTTATTTTTCCCTGTACACAGGCCCAGTTTTCTTAAAGGAAAGTACAAAATAAGAGACTGCTTCACTGTACAACTGGTACTTATTGAATCAATTCCAGCTAGATTTTAACTCAAACTGAGATAAGCAATTACCTCAGTGATTTGTTGTTTTAAATATCTAGATTACATGTTTATTCATTTATAATTGTGTACATTTACTTAGTAAGTGTCTCTGAAAATAAATTGGACAAAACTAATAGTTTTTGTCATTGTCATTTTCCTAATTTTCATCCTGATTAGCATTTATTATCTTACTTACCGTCAATATCCTGAAATGTATCAAATTATTTTTTTGTAACTGATATTGAAATTACAATGTCATGTATTTTGAGTTAGTATCTTTAAAATATTGCTAAGTGTGTGCTACTAGTCCAAAATTAAATTTCTATATTATCTAAAATGTATTTTGTGCAAATAGGTCTGTAGTTATGATGATGAGTTTGAGGATATTTATAACTAATAAAATTGAAACAGATGTTGTAATCATATTAATAACTTTTATATCAATTGTACGAATTTTCTCTTGTGAAAGCACTTGTAAACACTTAACATGTTAGAAGTTTGCTAGAATAGCTTCTTTTTAAATAAATATTATATTATGAATATTTATTTTTTCTACTGAAAAGAAAAAGAAAATTGAGATTGAAAAACTGTCAGATAATTTTGAAATTGAAATTATAAAAGTAAGTATCATGATTTTTTTTTACTCTTAGTCTGGTTAAAATTCACCCTATAACATAGAAAGTAATTCTTGCTCCAAAATAATTTTGGAATTACCTTCCCTTTCTTTACTTTGTTTTGCAAGTTACTTGGAAACTGCACTAGTACTGGCGTTATGAAAAAGCACCCTATACACATTTAAAGTAGTTGGCATTAGGAAGGGCATCTAGTTGTAGAAACAATGTCAAAGTTGACATTGAAATCTGATGCGGTCTGTGGCTTGTTGGATCCTGTCAAACTGTCCAACCCATGCCAGCAAGGATGATAATGATGATAGTGAATCCCTAGAGACAACATGCTAAACAAATAACTGAAAACATTATGATTCTAACTGCCTCTCATGAGTTTCAGTGCTATTAGAGTCTTGTGTGCTTCTTTAGAATGAAGGAGTGAGGAGAAAAAAGAGGGAAAAACTTGTTAGGAAAAAGTATTCAGTGTTGAAACATGTTGGAATGGCAGACAAGAAATGAGTATACTTAGTTGTTTCCAACAGAGAAGAACAAATGTGTGCTAAGGGAAATAGGCATGGAGCAAATGACATGTCTGAGAAAGTTAGAAGCCAAGTGTGTGTATGCATATGTGTGATAGTGAGAAATGCATTGATGTAAACAAGGCATGATTGTATGTGGTGTGAACAAAGCATTGTCTGCTGGTGTGTGTATAAAGATGGTGGTGAAGTTTATGTGAGTGCAGGAGTAGAAAAAATGAGTGGTATGAAGTGCATGTTTTGACATTTACAGAGTGTGTGAGGAATGTTTTGAGGAAAGCAAATCTATCATTGCAAACAAATGGGACAATTGTATTCAAGCAGAAAAGTAGGAGTAGGCAAGCTGGCAGAAACGTTAGCACGCCAGGTGAAATGCTTAGCGGTATTTCGTCTACCGCTACGTTCTGAGTTCAAATTCCGCTGAGGTCAACTTTGCCTTTCATCCTTTCAGGGTCGATTAAATAAGTGCCAGTTATGCACTGGGGTCGATATAATCGATTTAATCTGTTTATCTGTCCTTGCTTGTCCACTGTGTGTAGCCCCTTGTGGGCAGTAAAGAAATAAGAAAAGTAGGAGTAGTAGGTAGGTTTGTAAATGATAGAAGTGAAGAAGTTTACTGGTCAATAAAACCAATGATGCTGATGAAATTGACAGAGGTGATGAAGATGATTGATATGAATTCTCTGGCATAGTGGAAGAAGTTAAAGGGAATGAAGATGAGTTATGAGTAATGAAAGTGTTGATACAACCATTGATGTAACAACTACCCAGTAAAAAGAAAGTTACTTTTGGGCCTGAAGGTAAACAAACAAGTTGTCATTATTGGGGTCTTTCCTGCTGTCCATGACCAAGCTACTAGTAGAACTCTCCAGAAAAGGAAAAGCAGATGAAACTGAGGTAAAATTAAATGAAGTGGGGGTGCTGAATTCAAACAGAATACAGCAGTCGAAGAATTTGAGAGCTACGCATTGATTATCATCATCATATGTAACAACAGCATAGGGGGACTTAATATATTTGATGAACAGTAGTTGAGAGAGTTTAGGAGTGAAAGAAAAGTAATTGAATAAAAGAGGTGTGGTTGGGGTCATGGATATCTGATAGGAGGGCTGCTACCATAGGTGGAAAGAGCTTGTTAAGTTATCTAGATATGGAGAACTTTCTAAAGAAAATGAATGGGTGCTAGCCTTATTAACCTTGAGAAGAAAGATGATAGAGGTACAAGGGTTGGCTGAAAAATTCATAGGCTGACCAAGATACTCTCGTGGAATGTGACCAAATGAGGTTTATTTTACAATGTAGTCCCTGTTGCAGTTCACACACTTCTTCCATTGGTGTTGCAGTGCTTGAATTCCATTAGTGAAGAAGCTTTCATCCTTTCGGTAAAAGAAAATCATCAACAGTAGATATGACATCATCATCACTATGATACTGGTTCCCAACCAAGTTTTTTTTCCATGTTGGGGAAAAGGTAATAGTCAGATTGAGTCAAATCAGGAGAACAGGGATGGTGACCAACTGGTTCAAAGCCACAGTCATGCACAGTAGCCATTGAAACCAAGAACTTATGTGCTGGAGCATTACCTTCATAAAACAAAACCTCTTTTGTTAGTTTCCATGGGTGTTTGGTCTTGCTAACCTTTTGTAATTGCCTCGGTAAGTTAGCATAGTACTCTCCATTGATGGTGTGGCCCTTTTGAAGATAGTCTATAAACACAATACTTTTTGCATCACAAAAAACTGAGGCCATCACCTTCCCTGCAGATGAAATGACCTTGGCCTTCTTTGGAGCAGGTAAGGAGGGGAGTTTCCATTGCATGGGTTGTCTCTCTGTCTCTGGTTCAAAGTGATGAAGCCAATACTCATCTTGGGTTAGGAAACGTTCATGGAAACCAGCTGGATCTGTCTCAAATTATGTGACGTGATCGGTCTGGTGTACTTTTTCTGGTCCAGACCTTGGGTCATCTTCAAGACTTGCCTTTCCCCACCAAATTCAGCTGCTCATTTTTGTACTGTTGATAAAGCTGGAGCATCATCCCCTAATGTAGCAACCATGTCAGCATGAATGTCCATGTGGGTTAAATACTTTTTCTACAGGTGCTTGATAACACCACCTTGCCAGATTTTGTCCATCTTCAAGAGAAGTCAAAACTAGTTACTTTTGAAGTCTTTTTTTGAACAGTCAGATGTCAGTTTACCTCGAAGGAAACAATGCAGTTATTAATAAAAATTGAAATTAATGCATGCAAGATGATTTCACAGCTCTAGCTTCACTCACTCATAGTCAGCCTATGAACTTTGCAGCCCACCCTTGTATATAGTGTGCAGAGAATGAAGTTGGTAGCTGTGGAAGTAAAAGAGAAGAGATTAGTTGCAAATGTTGATAAGCACAAATTGTTGGTTGCCCTCTTATGGTCTTTGGGAAATATAAGGAAGAACAAGATGTCAAAGAATTGCTGAAGTGCTTCAGCCTTGTAGAGGTCAGACTGCTGCATCACCATAATGGCATTATTATTGGTCAATTTGATAGCGGTGTCCTGTTGATGTTGAAGATAGGTTCTCTGAACCAGGAGATACGATTATAACACTGATACATACTTGGTCAGGATTACTAGTGCTGGAATTATTTGATAGCCAGTTTTGTAGCTGAAGTTTTCAAAATTTACAATTATAGAAAGGTTTTATAGTATAGCAAAAAGGGATGTATGTTTACCTCTTTATATTTGAAAATTAACATTTTTGTTCTGTGTCTTTCAGAATATCTTTTGTGTACATGTTGTATTATGTTGATTATTATATTTATTTCTCATTATCTCTTATACAATTTGTGATTCTCTAGATAAACCTGCAAATTCTGATATTTTCATTGATAATTGGAACAATATTCTTATAAATAAATATGTAGTCTAATGTGAACAATTTACTTTTTATATTATGCATAAATGGTCACATGGATTCTATTCCTGGAAATCTCATAGCTTTCATATAACTTGAAAACTTTATATGTTTCTTCACTTTTTTAAATACAAATTCAAAAGAAATTTTGTCTAGTTTCCTATTGTTTTGTTACAGTTGAAAACTGAACTGAATAAAGCTGGGGAAAATATGACACTACTGAAGAAAACTAATAAAGTTTGTGGATTAGTTTAATTTTTATAAATTGAAATTTTTGAAATGTGAATTTTTTATTGTAATTATTGTTAAAAATAATTTCTTTGATTATAAATTGAATTGATATAATTTAAATTGTTTAACAATTATGAATATTGAGATAGTATTATTGCTCATTAATAATTTTAAATTGGTATTTATTTTCAGGAGCTTCAAACAACTAATTTTGATCTTGTTGCCCAAATGATCCAACTAAAAGAAGATAAGAGGTAAATATTCATTTTGACAAAAATGAGTTGAATAAAATCAATATTTATTCATACAAAAGTTCATCTATTGATGATATTGATAGCATTATTTGGTTCTTATAATTCACAATAATTTCTTTGATATTTTTAGAATTTCACTTTAGTCTGATGATTTGATTTGATTTCATTTCATTAATGAGTTGTTTAACTACTCTTTGAATCAATTCAATTTAAACTAAAATGTAAACCAGTAATTGACACCCAATTTCATTTTAATTATAGTCAGACTATAGAAATTCATATATAGAAAATATATTTTTAAGGTGCAGGCATGGCTATGGGGTAAGAAGTTTGCTTCCTAACTACATGGATTTGTTTGAGAGAAACCAAGAGATGCCTGTGATATATATGTGTGTGTATATATGTTTGTTCCCAACTACTTGACAACTTGTGTTGGTTTGTTTACATCTCCATAAATTAGCAGTTCAGAAAGAGTTTAATATACCAGGCTTTAAAAAATAACTACTGGTGTCAATTTGTTTGACAAACCTTTCAAGACAGTGCTCTGGCATGACTGCAGTCTAAAACAAGTAAGAATTTTAATTTAAACAAAATTCAACAATTCATTTCTGTTCAATTTAGCCAACTATATACTCATTAATAATAGTTTGATATGAGCATGATCTTCCTAAATTTAATAGTTAAACGTTTATTCCTAGAACACAAATACAGAAAAATGTTCAGTAGACATACAGTTACAATCAAATATAGCTGCACTTTAAACGTGAGCTTAACAATTCTGTTAAATTCAGTCCGATTGTTGAGGCTGAATGTTCATACAGAAACCCTTCAGCACATGCAAAATCTCCATAGTGTACTTGCTGACTGGATCATTATTTATGAAGCAGTGGTTAGACCCATGACTTTGAACCACAACCCTAATCTAAAACAATATGCCAATTAATTGAAAGATTCTTCAAGCAGAGATTTCACAACTACATTGCTCTAATCAGAAGCACCAAAAATTGGAATCATTATAAAGCATACACTGCTACATCTAGCAGTTAAATGATAATTGCACTATGGAAGATTGTTGAAAATCCAGCTCACACATAAATGCTTGATAAGAGATGGAAGCTCTGAATAGAAGAGAACATATTTCTAAGGAAATATTGAAAACCAGGTTTATAGCTTTATGCCAAATTGAAGACCTTCAGCTCTTGAATACATAAGAGAAAATTCACACTTAGGCACTAGAAACATCACTATAGGCCCACTTTCATTCAGGAATAAGGTTTAATATTTTCTAAATAAAATTTTTGCCCAGCTAACCTCTGGCCCAACCTAGGTGTTACTTTTTTATATTTTATATATTTTTAAAATGTAATTTTAAATATTTTTCCTAGTTGAGTTTTTCCTCCTAAAATGTTTAGTATTTGTCCAAATTTTCTATTTCTCTCTTCTCTTTTCCTCTTTCCTGCAATTCTTTACTCTTTCTCTTTCTCTTTTTCTTGCACTATTATTTCTCGTAGTACAATGAAAGTCTCTGTATGTAGGTGTGTAAGAGTATCTCTGGGTATGTGCATGCTCAAGCTACATATCTGAACAATAAGTGACAAAGGAGATAACTCCTTGGTCCTAAACTAGGAATATGGTGGACAGCTGTAACAGTTGTTTTTGAAGACCTTTTTCTATAATATGGACAGGTTTCTCAATCTGACAGAAGACCAAAATATTTTCCACATTTTTAGATTTGAAACTAGTAGTTTCCCTTCTGTCTCTATATCCCAGTGTATGAGTTTTTTTTTCATTTTCGACTTACCAATCTAGAATTACAAATATATCATCGTCATCATTTAATGTTCATGTTCAATGCTGGCATTGGTTGGATAGTTTGACAGTATCCAACTGGTCTAAGGATTGCATGGTGCTCCAATGTTTGCTTTGGTATGGTTTCTACAGTTGAATGTCTTTCCTAATACCAACCACTTTTCAGTGTATAGTGGGTACTTTTTCATGCCACCAGCACTAGTGAGGTCACCTTGCTAGTTGCAAGACTATGAAACCCAAGATGGGATAAGCAGCTTTATACTTGAAAATGAGGGGGTTAATGTATAAGTGGGAGGTGAATAGCTTCTTGTTGTAAAGGAGCTGCATGGCTAGTCACATTTAGAAGAAAGGGTGAGAATGCTCAGTAGGAACTACAAAGATAAATGTAAATAGTAGTGATGAGGTGTCCAGGTAACTTTTCAAGGTATGAGGTGTGTAGAAGTGAGTGGGACAGAAACTTGAAGTGTAAGTGAGAGGTGAGTTGCAAAGAGTAAGGTGGGACAAAGAATGGAGAAATGGAAGATATATAACAACTGTAAAGATAAAGTAGAGTCAAAGGGATGTAGGGTGTGAGGGCTAAAGGTGAAGAAGGATGACACTTGATGCATGAACTGAGGAAGATAGAGGGACGTAGACAAGAGTGGGGGTGGGCAATAGCAAGATAATAGTAGTAGAAGTAATGATGATACAGTTGACAGGGAGGATATGAGACATGTTGTGTTTGGGTAGACTGCGGGATTTAGGGGAGATAGACAGGTGTAGTGCATGTGGTGAGATTTGTTGTTTCAGTGGGGAGATGATCAATGAAATGTGTGGGTAATGGCTGATAAATGAAATGGTTTTAGGAAGCATAAAAAAATAGAATGGTATCAAGGGGCAACTGTTGTGAGAGAGATGATGTGGTGGAGAGAGAAAGGAGGAGGAGACTTGGCAAGGTGCCTCTTTGTGTTTCCAGGTCAGTTTTACAGAAATGGGTGGGTCTTCTCAAGAACCTCATATCAGCAGACATCTCAATCCTGTGTCCTCTCTTCCTTAAGGTTCAGGGTTCTAAGGCCATCCTTCACCACTCCTGTCTTCCTGGGTCTCACTTGTCTCCAAGTTCCCACTGCATTAAGTAATTGGCACTTGTTTATACAACTGTCCTCATCTATATTCTTCACATGTCCATACCAATGCAGCCTTCTTTCATGCATTCTACATCTCATTCCGCTTTTTCTCAGTTTTTTTTATCATCAGTGCATTTATACTGTCATTCATGCATACTTACATTGCACATCCTATGCTTGGGTCATTTCATTCCAGTCTTCTGTCCTTTGCAAGCAAGGCTTATGCCCCACTACCATGCATCATTGCAGTTCTAACACAAGTATCATACAATCCACCCTTCACTCTGAAGGTAAAACAACCTTTGTTGCCAGCAGCAGTAGTAACTCCTTGAAGCTTTTCCCTTTCATGAAACTTGCCATCATTCATTCTCCAACAGTTGGTCATATGTTATATGTGCCATTCAAACTATTATCAGTGAATGCTTTAAATGTGTAAAGATTCCTAATGTTATTAAGTAGTAACTTATGTATATATGCTATATCATATTTTTATTATCTGAGAGAGTAGGAGATGAGGACATGTTAATGGTCAGTAGAGGGAAGTGAGGAAAAGATAAACTTTTGGTATAGGTGATGGTAGTAGGTGAGGGCAAGTAAGGGTTGGCACATAATGAATAAGTGAGCCTCAAGTTCTGTGGAGAGAAAGAGAGGAATGTGTTAATCATGGTTTAGAAGGGGAAGAAATAAGAAAAATTGCATAAAGTGAGAATTTAGCTTGTTACTGGCAATGATAATAATAATAATCCTTCCTACTATAGGCACAAGTCCTGAAATTTGTGGGATGGGGATAGTTGATTTATCAACCCCAAAAGAATGAATGGCAAAGTTGACCTTGGCAGAATTTGAACTTAGAATGTAAAGATGAACAAAATGTCACTAAGCATTTTGACTGGCATGCTAATGATTCTGCCAGCTTGCCACCTTAATAATAATAATAATAATTTCTATATTTACCACTAATGGTTCACAAAAAGACACTGGGGATGGTACAGGACAATACAATTTGGGGTTATATAAACAGAAGCGTGTAAACAATAAAAATGATAATACAGATTCTAAAAATGAAAAATTCTACAAAAGTAGGAGGCTTCTTAGGGCTGCTCCTGGAAACACCACAAAACTACAGCTGCCTTGACCACTAAGGCAAGTTCCCTCCAAATATTGTCTTCCTTCAATCTACTGGTGAATGCTTAGAGTATGCCCATTCACTTGGACCATTCTTGTAACATTCACTCACCTTTTCATAAAATTGCTGGGAAGCAGGACTTCACTCTCTACACTCACCTTCCTTTTCAAGTGAAACTTGTAAAAGTTGATAAGGGCTTGGCCAAAGGGGAAAGTATTTGTCTTCAGTTCTTTTAATCTGGTCCATTACATAACCCCTTTTGCTAAAATCACCAGACTGATAAACATTGTCTGTTCATCAGCAGCCACGGCATCCACTGTTCTCCATTCAGCAGGTATTGACAACAAATGGAGTGCCTGACCAATGGAACGTGTCCCCTCCATAGAAAGCAGAAGAGTATGCACTCCATTTTGAACATACTGGAGCAAGGTACAATGGTCAGGCAGTATTATATGAGAGAGGCGATGTATGCAGTCATGACTTCTGCTCTGGCCTTTCATGGACAGTTTTCTCTCAGTCTGTATCTGGATGAAATTGGCCACCTTACTCGTCACCTCACCCTTGTTCTCCACCTAGAGATCCAGACCAAACTAGGTCCCAAGTAGTTTAACTGACCCCTCTGATCAGCATGACATTATTGGACAACATGGACTTGCCTCTCCAGGTGCAAGCCCAACATGGACCTGCTTCTCCAGCAGCAAGCCCTCTGACTTTCCTTGATTAATTTTGCTCCTGTCACCACTGCACTGCTCTTTTAGAGTAGTGCCAATCAGTTCTATGTGCCTGGTGTTCGACACTATGACAATGATGTCTGCATATGCCAACATGGTTCTCCCATGTCCTAGTTCATGTGGGATACCTCCAGTTTCTGCAATAGTGGCTCTAGAGCCAGCACATACAAAAGAGATGAGAGGGGACATCTTTGATGGACTAGTTCAGATAAGTAACCATTCACCTGAACTACTGAAAAGATGTCACTATACATAGTAGTAATCCAGCTATTTGAAACAGGTTTAAAACTAGCTGCCATTCAAATTCATCAGGGCCTCACCCATGACAGCTTTTTTTATCTACATTGTCTATGAGGTATTGCATGAGGTGAAGGTTGTTGTAGATAGATCTGCTCAGGATGGTGCATGTTCATGCATCTCCAATTAGTTCCTTGATGACAAGTGACAACCTCTTCACTAATACCTTGGCCAAAATTCTGAAATCTGCATTCAGTAGCATTGTAGGCCTAAAATTTTCTATTTGATAACCCATGTTTAGGTCCTTTCTTAGTAGTGTCACAGCTCCTCAACTTACAGAACTGGGATTCTTCTATTATGCTACCATTTGTAGTAAATATTTGCTAAGAGGCCACCAAACAAGTCTGGCATATGAAAGTAAAGCTTGTAGGTTAGACCATCCAAACCAGATAATCTGTTTCCTATGCAGCCTATCATCATATCCTATATTTCTGCAGCTATTATTGGATTTTTGAAACACTCTGCCTCCAAAATTGGGGTCCCAAGCAAGCTGGCAGAAACGTTAGTACTCTGGGCAAAATGCTTAGCAGTATTTCCTCTGCTGCTACGTTCTGAGTTCAAATTCCGCTGAGGTCGACTTTGCCTTTCATCCTCTCGGGGTCAATTAAATAAGTACCAGTTATGCACTGGGGTCGATATAATCGATTTAATCCATTTGTCTGTCTTTGTTTGTCCCCTCTCTGTGTAGCCCCTTGTGAGCCGTAAAGAAATAAGAATCAGGGTCCCAGGGCACTTCAGATTCAGTGGGCCCCTCATAGCTAATTTAAATCTTAAAACCCATCTATTGTATGTAATTGAATTTGATGAGTTAGCAGAGTAAGTTTAAATAAATGAATGAAAATGTTATGGACACATGTTATGAAGATGTTGTGGACAGCAATATCAAAGGAAGGTTAACTGGGAAGATAGTTTTTGTGTGTAGCAGATGCACAGGTGCAATAAACACTGAAGATGCACAGAAAATAGATTCCATCACATGCCAGGGGGAAAAACTAGAAGTAGTTGATAGCTTCTGCTACCTGGGTGACCAAGTCAGTAGCGGGGCTGGATGCTCTGAGAGCGTAGCTGCTAGAATAACAATAACCTGGGCAAAGTTCAGAGAGCTCCTACTTCTGCTGGTAACAAAGAGTCTCTCGCTCAGAGTGAAAGGTAGACTATGATGCATGTGTGTGTACTGCTATGCTACACAACAGTGAAACATGGGCCATGACTGTTGAGGACATATGTAGGCTTGAAAGAAATGAAGCTAGTATGCTCCACTGTATGTGTAATGTCAGTGTGCATACAAGACAGAGTGTAAGCACCCTGAGAGAAAAGTTGAACATAAGAAGCATCAGCTGTGGTGTGCATAAAGGCGACTGCACTAGTATGGTCATGTGATGCATATGGATGAGGGTTGTGTGAATAAGTGTCACACCCTAACAGTGGAGGGAACCTGTGGAAGAGGTAGACCCAGGAATACATAGGATTAGGTGGTGAAGCATGACCTTCAAATGCTGGGCCTCACAGAGGCAATGACAAGTGACAGACCTTTGGAGATACGCTGTGCTTAAGAAGACCCGGCAAGTCAAGTGAGATCATAGTCGTGGCTGATGCCAGTGTCACATAACTGGCCCATTTAAAAGTACCCTTCAATCATCTGGAGATATGCTGAACTTGTGAAGACCTATTGAACCAAGTGAAATTGTAGTTGTGGCTGACGCCAGTGCCACTTGACTGGTACCCATGCCAGTGGCACGTCAAAAACACCATTTGAGTGTGACTGATGCCAGTACCGCCTGACTGGCACCTGTGCTGGTGGCATGTAAAAAGCACCATTTGAACGTGACTACTGCCACCTTATTGGCACACATGCAGGTGGCTTATAAAAAATACCATTTGAGCGTGGTCAATGCCAGTGACGCCTGACTGGCTCTCATACCAGTAGCACATAAAAAGCACCTACTACACTCTTGGAGTGGTTGGTGTTAGGAAGAGCATCCAGCTGTAGAAACCTTGCCAAATCAGATTGGAGCCTGGTGCAGCCTCTCAGCTTGCCAGTCCTCAGTCAAACCGTCCATCTCATGTCAGCATGGAAAGTGGACATTAAACAACAATGATGATGAATAAACATAATAATTACTATGTTTAGTAATATAAAGTTGTTAAAAAGTTTTCTTTAATTCTATACCTCAGTAAATTTCCTGAGGGTGTAGCCTGCCCAATTTTGCCTGTTGTCATTGAAGAAGACATGGATTTTCATCAACAAAAAAATATTACTGATAAAGCACTTAGTGATGTTTCATTCAACCAATCTAACAACACTCTTAGTACGGAGTTAAAAGGAATGGTGAGTGAAATAAGTATTCTTAGTATTTTCTTCTAACATTCTTAAATTATATTCAATAAAGACTTTACACTTTATTAACTGCCATTTTCATTGGTTATTAAGTTGTATCTCTTTCTATGTTCTAGTGTTTTAAAAGGATCTTTTTTCTTTTGATTTTATCAACTCAGTCTCTAACCTATTCAAAATTATTCACTACTTTACCTTCCTACATATTTGCTGCTTTAAGTCAAAACCTCTACATATATGTCCTTTAATTCTAAAATAATGAATATTACTTTTAGGTTGGTGAGTTTTTACCATCCCCCATTTGTGAAAGAGAACATCTCAGTGATTCACCTGATAGCAACCCAGAAGAATCTAGAGATTCTATGTTGGCTAATCTTACCAATTTCAAAGATATTTTGCAAAGTACTGTAGAAACTGTAAGTATGTATCTGTTATATTGATAATTTTCATTGTTGCTTTGCATGTAACTGGTGAAGTTGTCATGAATATATACTACATCAACATTGTATGAAAGTGCAATATTCCATGTTATCTTGGGAGATACAATGAATAATGCTTTAGTTGTGTGTGCTGTTGATATGATGTGTATACTTTTCTTTAACAGCCGGTGATCCTGGGCAGCATAATAATTCTCTTGGATCACTTATGTTTTGTTAATAAGATGCCTATATATCATTGGCCTGAGAGTACTTTGCAATGGTCTCTTAAGTGTCATCCTGATCTTTATAGGCAATAGGCCAAATAACATACAAACATAAACCCTCAATCAAGTTGCAAGTTAGAAGCAGTTGCACAAATAAAATATATTGCTGGTGGTTGAGAACTAGGATAAGAATTGTATTCATAAGGTAATAAGATAACAGGATAGTGCCATTAGTAGGGGAGGGTAAGGAAGACAAAATGAAACAAAAGACAATAATGGGTAGTAAAGTACAAGAAAGTATAAAGGATTTTAATTTTCTCTAAAAGGTTTAAAGATATAAAAGTAGATAGATAGATTACCCTATGTATAGCATGTAACCTGGAGCAATCCTTATTGCTTGGTGATAGTTTTGTTGTGAGCTCTCTGAAATGAAGATTCAGACTTTTAAAAAAAATTACTTAATTTCCTTAATGTTTGTTTGTGCCAATTAATACTTCTGGAGGCAGTAAATGTATTTCTATACATCTAGCTCATTATGGTGGTTCAGGCTTGATGTTTTTTCTCCTAATGAAGTGTTCCTTTGTAATCCTGAGGTTGACAGTATCCATCACTTTGCTAGCATTTGGGTGAATAAATCCAACTTTACAGAGTTGGTGGTGTGGCCTTGTAGAAATGCTTGTTTACTCTATGGTAAAGGTGTCTTATGGATGATCCTGTGTTTGTCACTCCACTAGAACATAACATTTGATATACTGTGTTTGATCTTAAACACAGCCAGATACTGTCGATTGGTGTGTCATTGGTAGTGGTGTTGTGTGAGAGCTAGTTTGTGAATGTGTGGGCCTGTCTAATTGTTCTAACAGGGAGGTCAGATCTTGTGATGCTGTTTTTTAACTTATTTTCGATTGTTTTTTCTGTAATATGGTAGACCACTGTAGATCCAGTATTTATTCTCCCCATGACTCCTTCCTTCTGTTGTCCATTTGTTTAAATATGTTAACCCTGCCTCTTTATTGGTCATTTAAGGCTACAATGGCAACAGTCTGGTCATTGCCTTTGCTACTACTGTTGTTGTTGCTGTTATCTCAGTGCAAATACTGCAGTAACTGTCCTATTTAGTATGAGATATGGATGGCTATTTTATAATTAGATGCTGCTTCAATTGCAGATACCTGACTTGTATATATATATATATATATATATACTAGCAGTATAACCCGACCTTGTCCGGGTGTGACTTATTATGCCATCTACGATAAGTCTTGCTAGCTGAAAATCAACTAAAAAAGAAAGCCTTACAACGAAAAAACCCTTATGATGTAAATATGTTCATAATTCAAAAGACGATGAAATTAATAGGGAAAGTCTGAAGGCTGTTTTGCGTAAAATTATTAAGCATACATAAATTTCATCCGTGTAATTGGCTATAGAAATGCTTGTGTGAAACAACTTTTTGCGCTGCCCTGAT
>NC_068982.1:86419167-86421204 GCF_001194135.2 Octopus bimaculoides | reverse complement strand
CATGCGGGTGACACATAAAAGCACCCACTACACTCTCTGAGTGGTTGGCGTTAGGAAGGGCATTCAGCTGTAGAAACTCTGCCAAATCAGATTGGAGCCTGGTGTAGCCATCTGGTTTCACCAGTCCTCAGTCAAATCGTCCAACCCATGCTAGCATGGAAAGCGGACGTTAAACGACGACGATGACGACAATTTAATTGTTACAAGCTAGAAAAAGAAAATTAGAAAGTAATAAGTTGTGGGAGAAAGAAAAAATGAAAGAAACAGAGAAAATGATTTGTAAGTTGGCATTCCCAAAAAGTATCTAACAAATGTTCGGTATTTCTGTAATCTTAGAAATGCACACATGAAGCAGACATGCGTATCTACATAAATACATACATATATACAATAGTAACACACATGTAGACACACATACAAATATACATGTATACAATAGTAACACACATGTAGACACACATACAAATATACAAATAAACATATATGTAGATATATATCTACATACATATATTCATATCAAGATACATAAATACACCATAACGTATATACTTATACAGATATATTGAAAACTGTCTGATGTATTGAATATTAAAATAAAAAAAATTGTACAATAAATTAATATAATTAAGTGTAATGTGAATATATAACTTTTTTAAAATATATAAATTTAAAATTTAAATATGAAAATGAGTAAAGACCAACTTCAGCAAAATTTAAATTTACAAAACAGTTGAAGGCGAAATATGTACCTGTGTTGTAATACTAAAAAAGTGTCTATAGTTTAGGTGCAAAAGCCAAATTCAAATGCGAAAGATCTTTTCGAAAGTCAAGAAATTACCCATACGGTATGTTTTCAGTTGACATTTTAAACCTTATAGCATGCCTGCAAGAATTTAAAAACTCTTGTCTTTGGTTTAATGCATGTTTATCCTGGAACAGGAGAAAGATTTTTTGAGAGAGGCAGAGACTGCATCTCATTGGTCGTCTATATGCTCAACTCGGCACTGTGGTTGCTTCTAATGATTTTCATGTTGTGCTGATTAATTAAAGAGGTGAACTTTTTGCAACAAGAATAGCTAACCTTCAGTGTTCTATTAAAAATTCTATAGAAATTATGGCTAGTTTGAAAATGTTTAGAAACTAGTTTTAAGAATTCCCTACCTATATTTGTTTTTATTGCAATGTTAATTGCTGGATTAAGCCACAAAACTTTTCTAGTTCTACGTGTTCTATTATTGCTAGAAGTAGTTTGACTATACTGGATTTTCTCTGAGAATCCACTGTTCCTTAATGCACTATTATAATATGGTGTGCTATTTTGAAATGCTGTCTCATCTGAAGATATGGATGATATACACCATCCTATATTACTAACTAGATTCTTAAGAATTACAAGTGGATGATTTGATTCTTTGTTAATATAAATACACATGGGGACATGTTATGTCTGTAGATATCTATATATGCATTAGTTTTTATATATATATATGTTTTACCTGTATTTGTTTGTATATGTATGTAGGCATGTACCAACGTTTTTATGTTTAGTGTATATATGTATGTACAGGTTTTTTGGTATGTGTATGTATAACTAAATGTATATATATGTTTACGATGTTAGTTCTTTGTCGATGTTTTTATTTTAAATGGACATTTTTTAAAATTAATTTAAATTTATTTTACCGTTAATTTGCTCTGGGTATACAGGTTTTTTCCTTCTACTAAAGCTAATTTTTGATTTAAGGTTTTCTTTGATTTGAAATAATATGATTTTAAATTCTAATATTAATTTCATATAACTGGTTATTGAAAAGACCGTTAGTTGAAAGGACCAATGAAACAAAACCAATTTCAAATGTGTATCTATCAACGTAATTGTGTATTTATACATATAACCTTTATTTGTTCCATTCTCAACCAAAACTATCTGATGAACATGAATGTGAAACTCTGAGTAACAGTTTTTATGATATTTTTGCAGCTTTATTAATTATAATAATAATAATAATAATATATATATATATATATATATATATA
>NC_068982.1:86396455-86418735 GCF_001194135.2 Octopus bimaculoides | reverse complement strand
TAATTATAATAATAATAATAATAATATATATATATATATATATATATATATATATATATATGACTCTTCAGTATATAACTTCCTAATCTCTCTCTCTCTCTCAGCTTTAGTTTTCTCCTTAATTCTTCATGCAATTCCCAAATGAAATCTCCCTAACACCCTTAGCTCTCCTTCCCTCCCATGTTCTCAAGTTGGCTACATATTTTTTCTTGTACTGTCTCTTAAATTAACCCTTGCTTGTTCAGTGCACCTGCCCATTCCCACCCCCACCACCACCAATACCAGATATTTCTCTTCTCTCACTGGTGGTATCCTCTGTCATACTTGCAATTTCGCCTCCCTTCTCTCCCTCTCTTTCTCCCAGGACTAATGCAACTAGTTTAGCTACCCACCTACTTAATCTAACATTGGCATATTGATATTCATATTTACTTTTATCTATTTATTTATATTTGTTTATTTATACTGATATCTGCAGCACCAATGATGCTTAAATTTACGTTGTTCATAATGCTTATACTTACAATGCCGCTTACACTTACTCTTACCCCTGGTAGGAGCAAGAATCTTAACATTCTTGAATGTTTGAATGCTGACAGATCAAAAGTGAGAACAAGTGTAGTATGTCTATCAAACACGAACACGAAGACCTTCTTTTCAGGCACTGAATAACATCTCTCCTTCCCATGCCTCCTCCTACATTCCTTTCCCAATTTTTAGAGTTGGCACTGTCAATGTAGGCACATTGAAAGGTAGGTCTAGTGAGATTGTAGAGATGCTTGAACGGAGATGTGTTGATGTATGTTGCATACAAGAGGTAAGGTGCAGAGGAGCTTCAGCCAGGGTCGTCACAGGCAAGGTACATAGGTATAAAATCTTCTGGGAAAGTAACAGTGATGGAATAGTGGGTGTAGGCATACTCCTTGCAGAGAAATGGGTGGATAAGGTCATAGAGGTAGTCAGGGTATGCGATAGTGCTTAAGTTCAGGCTAGTCTTGCAGAATAGTATAACTACAATTATCTCTGCCTACACCCCACAAGTGGGCCTGCCAAATGATCAGAAGGACCACTTTTATGATACCATTCTACAGGCTACTTCAAAGACGAGTGGCAATGACCTCATCTTTGCAGCTGAAGATTTTAATGGGTATGTCAGACTATGATCTGGTATCTTCCATGGTCTTCACGGGGGTCATGGAATTGGTTCCTGAAATGGAGAGGGAACTAGGCTACTGGAGTTCTGTGATGCAAGCAACCTATTAATCTGCAACACCAACTTCAGGAAGCTAGAAGCCACCTGATAACCTATCAATCAGGCAACTCTGCTGGCCAGATTGATTTCATCCTCACCAGACAGCGGGATGCAAGGTTGCTCTTAAATACAAGGACCTTCCCTGGTGAAGAATGTACTCCACTGCATAGACTAGTCATTAGTGACTTTAGACTCGAAGCCAGAAGGATGCCAAGAAGCAGACCAATCTAGAAAAGAAGGATTTGGAAGCTAAAAAACCATTCACATGGTTAGAGATTTAGAGACATCCTCCTTGAGAAATTTGATGAGAGGGAGGAGGAGCTACAGACTTGAGATATAGAGGGCAACTGGAAATTCCTATGGGACAGCGTACTGAGCACCACAGACCAAATCTGCAGCTGGTGTAAAGTCCCTTTCAGACCTAGGGTAACGTTTTGGTGGAATAATACAGTAGACAAGGCCATTAGAGCAAAGAAACAGGCCTGGAAAACCTGGAAGAGTGGGGGTAGCAGGGAACTGTACCAGATAGTCAGAAGGGAGGCTGGGCGACAGGTATACATAACCAAAGGAGAAGCAGAAAAGAAGTTTGCCAATGTTCAGCAATGTGAGGACCAAAGAACTGAAGTATTTCAGATTGCAAGACAGTGTGTGAGAGAAAATTGTGAATGAAAAAAGTTGCAGCAAAATTTGTGCCTTGTTTGCTCATGGAAGATCAAAGGCAGTCATGACTGAATGCATGTCGTAAACTAAAAGAACAGTTGGAAGTTGATCCAGACCTTTTTCTAAAGGTCATCACTGGTGACGAAAGTTGGTGCTATGGAATTTGCAGATGTGGAAGAGGTGAAGAAAAGGATGATGGAAGCATTAGAAGACATCACTTTGCATGAGTTCTGGCACTGCTTCGAACAGCAGAAAATGCACTTTAACTAATGTATTACTTCAAATGGAGAATACATTGATGGTGATAAAAGGGTAAACATGTAAAAGTAAGTGAATAAAATAATAGTGCAAAATTCCTGTTTCTTTTGGATACCCCCTTGCATTGCATGTATAACAAATGCTGCACCAACTATGATAGGCTGTTATCATGGAGTTATAGCACATTTAAAGGAAGCAGTTCCACATAGGTGCAGGAGTGGCTGTGTGGTAAGTAACTTGCTTACCAACCACATGGTTCTGGGTTCAGTCCTACTGTGTAGTACCTTAGGCAAGTGTCCTCTACTATAGCCTCAGACTGACCAAAGCCTTGTGAGTGGATTTGGTAGACGGAAACTGAAAGAAGCCTGTCGTATATATGTATATATGTGTGTGTTTGTCCCCCCAACATCACTTGACAACCGATGCTGGTGTGTTTACGTCCCTGTAACTTAGCGGTTCGGCATAAGAGACCGATAAAATAAGTACTAGGCTTACAAAGAATAAGTCCTGGGGTCGATTTGCTCGACTAAAGGTGGTGTTCCAGCATGGCTGCAGTCAAATGACTGAAACAAGTAAAAGGGTATATGTTTGCAGTTCATTGTGTTATTCATTGAGAACACTTGGTTGCAAAACATCTTAGTGATTGACTACATGACATTGAATGATGTAAATAAAATCAAAACTCATTCAGTGAATGACTATTTTTTGTAAGCTTTGCCAGGAAAAAAAAGAAAAATTTAAGGACCTGTTGATTCATACTGATGTGCAACAGCTCTCAACTGGAAATTGTTTGAAGTGATCTTTATGATACTGTTTTAGAAATTCTTAATTCATATGATGACAGGTATAATAAACTAAGCAATAAAAGAATTGACATTGCATATTTTTCTGACATAATATGAATTTAATTAAAGCAAAGAGAATTATAAATGCATTTAACAGCTAATAATCATTCAACAAAGAGAGATTCTGGAGGAGAGGTTTTTACAGTTTCTAAGCCTGCACATAATAGAAAACAATGATTGCAATTTAATATTAGATATGGATATAGCATGCTATTGTTCTCATCTGCAGATAGTGAATGAAGACTTAATGATAAAGTTTAAAGATTTTATTCATCTTAAAGTACTTGATTGGGTTATAAATCCATTTTTTTCTTATGTCTCTTTGGCTCAACCAAGAGTGCACAAAGAAATTATTGACTTAAAAAATTATTTCAAAGCAAAAGTATATTTTCAGCAGCTTGGTTATCAATCATTCTAGCCTAAAATGCAAAGCAAGTATTCTCAACTTTGGCAAGAATTGAAATTATTGCTCATTGCTTTTCTTTCTTCATATTCAATAGAGAAAGGATTCAGTGCAGTGTCACAAGTGCTGATACCGCTGACACTAAGCAACAAAATAAGTTTGCAATAAGTTAAAGAGGAGACTTATGACTTCTTTTGTCTAACAATGAACCTGATATAGAAAATTTAGCTAGATCTCATCAGGCACAGGGAAGTCATTATACAACATATAAAGTAAATTTTCAACTGTTGTCTTTATCAATTTATTATTATTTTACTGCTTAAAGCTTATACAATACATTTGTAGGTGATATGGCCACCATCCTAGGGTAACCCTATCCCGTACAATCAATTTTCTTCAATAAAGAAACGAAAACGCTGAATGAATTGAATAACAGCATAACAAATATTTATTTCGGGTTGCTCAGCCTTATATTTCAGGGTAACGGCTTTGCCAGGTCGCCCTTTATGGTTGGTGTGAAGATAGCGTCAGTGGAGTTGCTGGATGGTTAAGTCATTCTTCACTGTCTCCGTGGTAGACTGTGTTGACTCAAGGTAGAGTTGATGGAGCGGCTCTTAGTGGTCTGGTGTCTTCAAAGGTGCAGCACTAAGTGGTAGAGAAAAGGTGGGAATGACTATGCATGCGCATGAGGGACTTCCTACATGCCTTCTGGAAGACATGTCCTTGCGCATGCATGGACGAACTCTCCAAAATGGCGACTGGTATTAGGCGTCACTACATGGCTCTCCCTCGAGTGCGGAAGCACGAAAATAGAAAAATTGGAGTGGCACCTGAGGCAAGATGGCTACTGAAAACACCCTCAAGATGTGGCAAAAAAGATGCACAAAGCAAAGAAATGAATGTACATGCATGCAAAAGAAAAATGTACGTATGTACTGGAACACTATACACAATATGCAATTGAAAAGAAATGGGTTACACAGAACACGAAAAAAAAACCCCAACAAAATTGCAACGCAATGCACGAGGAAAGCAATATTCCAGTGGCACAAGTCAAGTTCAGCATGGTGGAAGGTGTTGTTGGATGTAAAAGTTTTGCTTAATTCACTGCATTTTCTTTATTTCATCATGTTTGATGCAGTGGCGCAAGAAATTTCCGTGTGGTTTGCTCAGCACAAAAAAAAAAAAAAAAGGGAAAACACAGTTCGGGCAATTGGTACAAAAGAAAATGCTGAAAGTTCAATGTAACAATATACAGTCAAATATAAATGGTCTTTGACAGTTTCTTTGACCAATGTACCGTTTGGCCAGACCTAGTGACATAGGGTTCGCCCGAGTTAGGTGGCAACGATGAACGTTGTGTTAAAGGTGTATGCAGTGGTGATGGTGTTGACAAAGGTGTATGCAAAGGTTGAAAGACGGGCATGGCAGTAGTGTCAATGAAAGATGTAGTTTTATCAAGATAAGCTTTTTTTCAATTGGTCTACAGACACAGTCTCCGTACACCCATTAGTGTCTATTTTAAAAAATTTGGGTGTGCGAGAGAGCACACAAAAAGGTCCTTTATAAGGAGAAACAAGGGGTCCTCTGACAGAATCATCCCTAACAAAAACATGCGTCCAAGAATTAAGATCGAATGGCACTTTAGAAGGTGAAGATTGGTGTCAGGGACCCATAGGAGGAAGGGTAGAAAAATAACTGCGTAGTCGAGTGACATAAGACTCTGTATTGAGAGACTGTCACGTGTCTGGTACCAACATTGTACCAGGCAACGCCAGTGTGATACCGTACACTGAAGAAAAACCCAGGTCTGCTTTAACCACAGTCTGACATCCAAGGAGGACGACAGGAAGAACTTCAGTGCATGACTGTGGATTCAGCGAGGCACGCAAAGCGGCCTTAAGCTGCCTATGAAAATGCTCCACCATCCCATTAGAAGTGGGGTGGTAACTAGTGGTGTGTATATGATGCACCCCCAGGATTCGTGACAATTCACGAAATAAAACAGCTTCAAATTGTCGACCACGATCTGTGGTCAAGCTTGTTGGTACACCGAACCAAGAAATCCAGCCAGACACGAAAGCTTTTGCAACGGTCTCAGCAGAAATATCTGCTGTAGGAATGGCTTCTGGCCAACGGGAGAACCAGTTGACACAAGTTAAAATATACAAGAAACCGCGACTCACAAGCCACGGTCCAACCAGGTCAGGGTAGACATGGCGAAAACAGACCTCAGGAGAAGGAAACTGCCCAAGCGGAGCACGAACATGCCTATGGACTTTAGCACTCTGACACTTCATACAAGCGCGTGCCCAAGTGGTAATCGATCGCCGCATATTGGGCCAAAAGAACTGAGCAGTAACAAGCTTTACTGTGGCAGCAATGCCCGGATATCACAACGAATGATGGGTATCAAAAACAGAACGTTGATGGTTCTCGGGTACAAACAGCTTGGGAGAACCTGTGGAGATGTCACATAAAATAGAGCCTTCAGCTGAAGGGAGCGGAAGATAGGCAAACTTACAAGAATTGAACTTAGGTGAAGTTAAATCCAACTTCTCCAAAGATGGCTGATCCTGCGAAATAGCAACTAAATCAATTGCTGCAGGAGAAGAAATGGAATTGACAGGGAGCCTAGAGAGAGCATCAGCTAGGATGTTCTCCGTCCCTGGCACGTGACGAATGTCACTTGTAAACTGGGAAATATAGTCCAAGTGACGGAAAGCACGAGGGGAAAGTTTGTCCGTTTTAGAAGATAGAGCAAACGTAAGGGGCTTGTGATCAGTATAAATCACAAACTCCCATCCCTCAAGCTGGTGCTGAAAATAGATTGACAGATAGATCGCTAAAAGCTCATGATCAAAGGTACTGTATCTGCGTTCAGCAGGCTGCAATTGGCAAGAAAAGAAAGTCAAAGGTTTCGTTTCACCATCTACGGTGTGCTGCAAAACAGCACCAACTGCAGAATCTGATGCATCCACAGATAAAGAAAGCGGAGCATCAGGAGCTGGATGTGCAAGAACAGGAACTGAGGATAGTTCCTGTTTCACTGACTCAAAGGCAGACAATGACTCAGCTGAAAGAGTGAGTTGGGCATCTTTTTAGAATTGCCCTTCAGCAGCTGTGTTAAAGGAAGCAGCTTGTCCACACATCGGTTTATGAAACAGCGATGAAAATTAACCATACCCAAAACATGGTGAAGTTGACACAAAGAAGAAGGAGGTGCAATGCGCTGAATGGCATCGACCTTAGCAGGAAGGGGTTTGATCCCATTAGAATCAATAGTCCCCCACCGGGCAAAAATCAGAATCACCTTTTTGTGCCAAATGAAGAGGAGACGCCCATGGGCTGGTGGAGGGGCGTATCAGGCTGAGTTGAAGCATGTGTTCAAACTCGGCCCTAGCCGTCTTGAGACGGTCCGGTGCCAGACGCCATGGGCGTGAAAAAACAGGCGACCCAGTAGTCGTGATAAAATGGAGGGTGGAATGTGCTGGCTTAGCTGGCCTAAAAGTTATATCACCAGCTCGGGAAAGGAGCTAGCAGTGAATGAAAAACATCCCCAGCAGTGGCAATAAAAAATGCTGGGCTACGAGTTGGGTTGGTAGAGCCCTTTGCCGGCGTAAAGAGAGATGTCGAACCATCAACAAGCCTCCGACGCCGAACATCTACCAATAAGTTAAAATGATTTTAAAAATCCGCACCCAAAATAGGATGCGGTATGTCAGCTATGACAAAAACCCATTGAAAATCTCTACGAAGACCAATGTCTAGTCGCAGAGAAAGCTGACCAAATGTATGTATCACGGAGGAATCAATCGCGTGCATAACTATAGGTGAACGCCTAGGTTTGTCAGTAATAAGGCGAAGAGGCCAAATACTACAGCACGACTCGGTGTCAACCATGAAGTAATTCTTCGACACCTGGTCCTTGACAAAAATTGCACGATTAAAAGAAAGTGCAGAGGAGGAAATTGACGTGCTCAATCCCTCCCTTGGAAGTTTTCCGACAATTTAAAAGAGCATGGCTGAATGCACTTGTGTGCCTTTTCAGAAAATTTGGTATGGTACCAGCACAAACCAGGAGATCTGCGAGAGCGAGCGTGGGAAAAAGGCTTGTTAACCCGGCATAGAATGTCCAACCGACACGTGAGCTCTTCGAGCTTATCAGCAAAAACACCATAGGAGGGAGAGGATTTATGTGAGGCTGTTGATGAAGCCTCAGAACAGAGACAGGTGCCATGTGCAGGCTGGGTGGAAAATTCGAGAATTTGATCCGCTATGGTGGCGACTTTATTTGTTTTAGGATGATTCCTTCAAGGAAAAAAAGGGAAGAAAAGAAACAATGAATAAAATTTTTTTTATACGAGGACACCAAATAAAAAGCAATAACAACGCCAATGATAAGAAACAAAATTTTTTCCTGTTCTTGTTTTATGTTTGGAAGCAAGTGTGCACGAGAGAAAAAGAGAGAAAAATATTTGCGTAAAAAAAACAATGGTGTTTGCTTTTTTTTTTTCTTCTGTGTGTGTGTGTGTGTGTGTTGCTTTGTACTGCGTGCAGGAAAAAAAATTGTCACCAATCTTCTCGTATTTTTTTTTTCTGCAAGGAAAATACAATACAAGGCAGAGAAATTAAGTGAGAAATTAAGTGTGTTATATCTTTTTTCTGTTGTCCTTTTAGACGTAAATAAAAAGCAAAACGTTAGTGGTGAGATGTAGTATAAATACAACTATAGCACATACTGACACCATGTGCTTTTTTCGGCGGTTGTTCTTTTTTAATTGTTTCTTCTTCTTCACTGTGTAAGACAGAAAATAGAAATGACACGAGAGACAGACATGTCGGCTTTGTTGTGGAAGAATGCTCCATTTTATCTTTCACAATAGTGGCTGAATGAGTGCTGGTTCAGAATCATGCTTCGTGAAATTCGTTTTCCGTGAAATTCGTTTTCCGCGGTTACCAGTTTGTAGGTCTGCATGTCGGCTGCTCAAAATTCTTTTCTAGGGGTCACCAGTTTGTAGGTGATAGGGCCACCATCCTTGGGTAACCCTATCCCGTACAATCAATTTTCTTCAATAAAGAAATGAAAATGCTGAATGAATTGAATAACAGCATAACAAATATTTATTTCGAGTTGCTCAGCCTTACATCTCAGGGTAACGGCTTTGCCAGGTCGCCCTTTATGGTTGGTGTGAAGACAGCATCGGTGGAGTTGCTGGATGGTTAAGTCATTCTTCACTGTCTCCGTGGTAGACTGTGTTGACTCAAGGTAGAGTTGATGGAGCGGCTCTTAGTGGTCTGGTGTCTTCGAAGGTGCAGCGCTAAGAGGTAGAGAAAAGGCAGGAATGCTTGGATATGGGATGACCACGCATGTGCATGAGGGACTTCCTACATGCCTTCTGGAAGACATGTCCCTGTGCATGCGTGGACAAACTCTCCAAAATGGCAACTGGTATTAGGCGTCACAACACCTTTTTTGAGTAAAATTTATAATCATCCATGTTAAGTTAGTTTAGTCTCAGTCTGTCTTCTGGTTTTCTTTTATACATTATAAAAATCAGTTATAAAATTAGTGTTTATCATTGTTTACTAGGTCTCAAGTCAATAATTACAAAGCTAATATATACTGCTGTACCTATGTTCGTGTACATCTCAGCCTGTCTTCTGGTCTTTCATACATTATCAATTTGAAAAAAAAAGTTTTGTTTCAGTATGTCTTGTGTGTGTGTGTATTGTCTTCTCAATCTGCTCTGATGTAGTCATTAATTTCATTGGGTAAAAAACAAAAAACAAAATATTGATATAAAATCATTTTTGCATCCTGGTTTTGTTCAGTGCATGTAGAACAGGAAGGAAATAGAAAAGAAATCATGCATTCTCTTTATATGTAATATATATGTATTCTGTTAATATATGTGACTGCCTGTCTGAAAAAGCGTACAAAAATAATTAAAATCTGAATAGAATTATAGATGGCGTCAGCTAGTTACGAGGGGGTGCTGAAAAGTTCCTGGCTCTAAGGGTATCACGAAAGGCCTGATTGGAGGACCAATCTTTGGAGTTCATTACCAGGACTTAGAAAAACTGAAGGACCACTGTAATATGTGTGTGCATCTGAGAGGGGAATATGTTCAATTAAATCATAATCAACTGATCCTCCTGTATTTTCTTTTACCCAAAGCCGGGCACTTTTCAGTATCCCCACATATATATTTCATGGTAAGCCGTAATTTATTTTAAATAAAGGAGAAATGAATACCTTTTTTGAATATTTTGCTTATTTATGAGTTAATGCATGGAAAATTTTCTTAATTTAGGTCATTGAAATAAAGAAACAACTTGTTAATTTTGCTGATAAAATGGAATTAAAAACTAAAAAGGATGTGAACTGTGTTTCTTGTTCTGAATTTCGACTAAGTTTAATGGCTACTCTGTCACAGTATAAAGACTGGGTGGAGTTGTTAGTCTGCAAGAAAGCAACTCTAAATAGCTGGTGAGTATTTTTTTATTCTTTTACTTGTTTCAGTCATTTGACTGTGGTCATGCTGGAGCACTACCTTTAGTCAAATAAATTGACCCCAAGACTTACTTATTCTATTCTTCCCGTTTGCCAAACCGCTAAGTTACAGGGATGTAAACACATCAACATCACTTGTCAAGCGATGGTGGGGTGACTAACACAGACACACACACATATATATATATGACGGGCTTCCTTCAGTTTCCGTCTACCAAATCCACTTACAAGGCTTTGGTTGGCTTGAGAGTATAGTAGAAGACACTTGGCCAAGATGCCATGCAGTGGAACTGAATCTGGAACCATATGGTTGGAAAGCATGCATCTTACCACGCAGCCACCTATATTGTTGAATCCCAGTTCTTATCTGTATTATTTTAAGGAATTTCAGTGAAACACTTATTTATTAGAAGAAAAAGAAATCAGCAGGTATAGTTATATATCTCCTGTTGGAAATGAAAAGTTCCAGCAACTGGGTACAGGTTTAGAGAAATTCTGACACACATGTCTGTAGAGAAGAAGATTTAGATACCTATAGCATAAATAACCAAGAGTGTACTTGAAATAACCTGCTTAGGGCTACAGATCAAACATGTGGTTGGTGCAAAGTCCCAGCCAAGCCAAAAATAACATGGTGGTGGAACGATAAGGTTGATAGGGCAGTCAAAGCTAAGAGAGAGGCTTGGAAAAACTGGAAGGATAGTGGTAGTAGGGAGCACCACCTAATGACCAGAAGAGCATCTAGGTGTTAGGTGTGCTTGGCTAAAGTTGAGCAGAAAGGAAGAGATTTGCTCATGTTCTGCAACACGGTGATCAGAAGCAGGAAATATTCAGGAGTGCAAGGCAACGTGTGAGAGAGAATGAAGATATTGGCGAAAAGTGTATTCTGGATGATAAAAGCAAACTCATTGTTATGGAACAAAAGAAAATGGTGAGAAAGTGCTATTATGAAAGGCTGCTGAATGTGGAGAATGCATGGATTACACAAGGATTATCCCATGCTGAGCCAATAAAGAGACCAGCTATTCAAGTTGACAGTAGTGTGGTAAATAAAGTAATCAAGGATACGAAGGAAGGGAAAGCTGCAAGCCCATCAGTCTTAGTTGCAGAGATGCTTAAAGTATCTGGGGAAGTAGGATACATGATTACTACTTAAATAGGTAATAAAGTCATTCAGGATGGAGGGTGTTATACTCAATGACTGGTATAACAATATCATTGTAAACTGTTATAGGGGCAATGGTGATGCCTTAGAGAGAAGCATCTATGAAGGAATCAAACTTCTAGACTGAATTGTGAACATCATGGAGAAAGTCAGCCCATTTAATCTGTGGTAAAGTATATCTGGATAGATGCAGTTTGAATTTATACCTGGAAACGCATACAGATGCAACCTTCCTAATGAGGCAACTGCAGGAGAATACCTGACTAAGAATTACCACTACTCCTAGCTCTTGTTGATTTGGAGAAAGCATTTAACAGGGTATCACATCCAGTAATTTGGTAGACTCTAAAGAAACTAGATGAAGACAAATGGCTTGTGCAGGCAGTTCAAACTTTGTACAAGGACACAGTAAGTAAAATGACAGTTGGCAATGACAAGAGATAAATTTAGTGTGATGATAATAGTCCATCAAGAGTCAGTTCTCAGTCATCTATCCATCATAGTCCAGCCATTACTGAGGAGTTTAAGATTGGCTGTCCATATGGGAACTCCTATATTCTAATGATCTAGGTCTGAGAGCTGAATCTATATGGGAATTACAGAAGAAATTCCAGGTATGGAAGGTAAATCTGGTACAGATGAAGGTTTTACTGTATTTGATGTAAACTATGGACACGCGAGATGTAGTAGAGTCACCTGCAGAGATCCAAGAATGTAAATTCCATATATGATGCACTGGAGCTGTCTCTTAATTATTCAGATGAGTTGTTAGAAGTAGTAGAACTTTTGTTACCAGGAGATTAGCAAGGGAGTTGGTTGCTTTAAAAGTATAGTAGTTAGAGTAACTTGAGTAAGAATGGGTTGGAGAAAGTTCAGGGAGCTACTGCCACTGTTGACAGCAAGGGTTTTTTCCCTAAGATAAAAGGGTAGATTGTATGATGCTTGTGTTAGAATTACAATGCTGCATGGTAGTAAAACATGGGCCTTAAATACAGAGGACTTGAGAAGACTGGAAAAAGATGAAGTAAACATGTTCTGTTGGATGTGCAATGTGAGTGTGTGAAAGAATCAGTACTAAGATACTGAATGAAAAACTGGCATAAGAGGAATCAGATGTGTTCAAGAAAGGAGACTATGCTGGTATGGTGATACAGTTGTATAAAGAAAACGCCGATCACAGTGATATAAGATTCTTAAAAAGACTTATCTTCCTCAGTGTAACAGTTCTGGAAGTGATATGTTTCATTCTCCCCATGCATGTTACAACAATTCTCTCCTTCCCCTCATGCACTATGCCTGCCTCCCTTCTTCATTGACTCTTACAGACTATCCGGCCATTCCATCTCCCTCTCTTGTCCTCCCCATAGGTAACTCCGACCATCTTACTACTCCTGCTGCTCACTACCCTCTCTCTCTCTTTTCTGCGTAACCTCTATCTTTCCTAGCTCAGTGTTCTTGTTCATCCACCCTTCAACCCTACCCATTTTATCAGTCTGTCCCTTCTTCCCTCATTCTCTTTTCTATACAATCTTGCTAACTGATCCAACTGCTTCTACTCGACTTGTGCTTCATGGGACCATCTGGGCACCTCATTGCTATTATCTGTCTCTTGCAGTTCCTAATGAACATTTTCTCTTTCTCCCTTTTCCCAATTAGATAAACCTACCCCACCCATCTCATAGCGATTCCCTTGTCCTCTAGCATAGAGATGACCTCCACCAGTCTCAGGGTTCATAATCCTGTTAACTGCATGGTGACCTCAGTGGCATGAAAAAGTACTTGGTCCATGCTGTAAAGTAGTTGGCATTAGGAAGGGCATCCAACTATAGAAACATGCCAAAGCAGAAATGCACCAACAAAATACATCTTGTCCAATCTCTAGAGTGTTCTAAAAAAAAACAACAAATAAATAAAACTATATAAGCACAACTGTGAGTAGTAAACAAATGCATATAACTTAGCTTTTATTGTAATTTCCAATGTTCAGTTTTATTATTGGCTGATTGTTCCTTTTGCATATTTTTCTTAAACATGTCCATTCTTATTTCATTAACGTAAAAGATTCACTAAATCAGAAAAAAAATTTGAAATGTAAAATAAAAAGAATCTAAATTATCAAAGCATTTTCTTTCTGTATTTGATTTACAAAATTCTTGATTTGAAATTGTGTTTTGAAACAGACTTTGTTGTCTCATAGGAGGTTCATCGTGCTAATAATAAGCATGTGCACTGGTGCAATTTCACTTCTTCATTATTAGTCAATCAGTTTACTATTTGACCTAATAGATTGAACTAATAGATTGTTTGGTTAATCATTTGGTAAATCAGATAATGTGTTTGTGAAAATTCTTTCATTACCATTTGTGATCTTTTCAATGTCATGCCCTCTCTGTTCCAGGTCAGCTTCAGGTTGGTCAGTCTTTTAGTCTTAGGTTCAAAAAATTTATGTAGTTGTATGTGAGTGGGAATGTACTTGAGAAGGAGAGTAATAATGAAAGAAAGTGTGTGTGTGTATGCATGTTTGTGTGGTGGTGTTGGTTTTGTAAGTAAGAACATTAGAGAAGGAGGGAGAGAACGAGTGTGTGTGTGTGCGTGCATGCATGCATGCATGCATGTGCTTTTTGGTGTATGTGTGTGTGCACAATGAATAAACTTTTCACCACGTACACTCATGAACATACACATACACTTGTAGACACACACATTCTCTCTAATGGATGTGCTCATAGAACCAACTACAACACTCTCATACATTTATGCATTCACACTCTTTCTTTTTTTCCTACCTTTGTCAAGTACATTCCCACTACAACTACATAAATATTGAACCTGAAGCTAAAAAATAGAAAACTAATATTACAGACCTGAAGCTAACCTGTCATTGAAAAGGTAATGAATGTTGACTTTGGCAGACACAACTGATTGATTGATTTTTATCAAATGATGGATCAAATAATTGATTAATTAGTTGGTTAAATAGCAAACCAATTGATAAAGAAGTAAAACTGGACCAGTGCATGTGTTTATTACTGACACAGTGACCCTCCCAAGATACAACAAAATTTAACATGAATTTCTATTTTTTAGATTTTATTTCAAAATTTATTTTTTGTTGTTATTGATATTTTTCTACTTTGTAATTTATAATTTCTTATTTTATGATTGATATTTTATCTGGTTTTAGGTTATCACAAATGATTAAAATATTGACAGGTATGTATCTTTTTATCTGAATAAAATTAAAATGGAAGTACAAAAGAATTTAATTTGATTTGTTGCATTTTTTATCCAATGTATAACAAGCATAATAACTGAATACCACTTATATCATTACTCCTATCCAGTATATCCAGATTCCATAATGTTAGGTGCCATTGTTTTTTTTCTATATTTGTTTGTTTTCTATATTTGTTTCTTAAAAGGTTCAAATGGATTACTTATTAGCAAAATGAATGTTCTTTTTTAAAAATTTACATTTTTAGTAGGATATTCAGATTTTATGTAAGCAGCAAAATTTATTCAGTTTGTTATAAACTGAGTGAACTACAAGTTTTTCACAAAACATAAAAAATGAAATGTAACAGAAATATGTTTATGCATAAATTTTTGTGGATGAATGGATTACACTTATCAAATTCACTTATCCACATAATTTTTTGCAGATATTGGCACCAATAATCTTTAAAAAATTCAAATATTGACAATATGACTTGAAAAAAATTTTCCTTTTGACAATGTAAGCTGAGAAAAATGCTATTTTATTTTCATTTATTTACATTTTAGTTGATATGGTATCAAATATTTTTTCTCATTATGTAATATAACCAAATGGGATGAAACGATTAGCTTTTTAATTTATGTACAATGAAGATTTATGGGGGAAGATATAGAAATTAGGATACCAAAGCTTTAGCAACATGTGACAAAAAGTATGTATTACATGGAAAAATGCGAGCAAAAGAAATAATATTCTGAAACTTATAAACCTAGAAAAGTACAGGACAAGTTATTACAACTGGTAAAGTACAGAACAAGAAAATTTTTACTTAAAATATTGCAGTTAATGATAAAATTTCAAATAAAATATTTAAATTTAGAAAATATTAACTTTTATTAAAACTAAAAAAAGTTATTACAAGTTATTACTTCTATTTGTTATTACTTGTTACTTCTATTAAAAATAAAAAAATAACTCAACTAAAATATTTTTTGCACTTAAAAAAAAATTCATTTTTTGATTATTAATTAATTAGAAATTTGAAAGTAGGTTATAAAAAATAATAGTAGTACATTGTCTATTTATTGTACTTACTAATTAATACAAAAATTAGTTATGTATTACAGTAAAATCTACCTATAACAACAAATTCACAGTAAAATTTACTTGAGTTATTGCCTAAGTTGTTGCCAAATCTTCACATTTTTAGTCTTGATCCAACACCTATTTTTTACATCATGAATTTGCCTACCATATATACTATTCTACTTCACATAAAACTTTAGCTATATTGGTACTTCTGGCTCTCATTTTTTACATATTCTTGTGTGTCGATATTTTAATAAATTGATGGTACTTTTTTTTTAATTATAATGTTACTTTGTAAATAATTTTTAATATTCCATATTTAATATTCAAATTTTATCCTTAGCTGCAATATTTTAAGTAAAAATTTTCTTGTTCTGTACCTTACCAGATGTAATAACTTGTCCTGAACTTTTCCAAGTGTAATAACCTTGTCCTGTACTTTTCCAGGTTTATGAATTTAAGAATATTATTTCTCTTGCTCGCATTTTTCCATGTAATCAATGTTTTTTCCAGGCTATGCTATTATGCTAATTAATAATGTGACAATTAGCAATGTCATTGATAATTTTTTCCTTACCTCAATGATGACATATATTAAAAGTCCCCTTATAGAACTATATTCATAAAAAAATACAGAACTACATTATTACCCTGAAATTTGAGAAACAAACACTAACTTTTTTCTTTTAAAACTTCATTGCATGAGATTGATACCATGAAATTCCTCGAGTTGAGCTCTACCATTTAAGCTTAATTAAAATATAGTTTGTTCTTAAAATAAAAAAGTTAGTTATAATAGGCACAGGTATGGCTGTGTAGTAGGTCGCTTGCTTACCAACCACATGGTTCCGGGCTCAGTCCTACTGTGTGGCACCTTGGGCATGTGTCTTCTACTATAGCCTCGGGCTGACCAAAGCTTTGTGAGTAGACGGAAACTGACAGAAGCCCATCGTATATATATATATATATATACATATATATATATATATGTATGTATGTATGTGTGTGTGTGTATGTATGTATGTGTGTGTATGTATGTATGTGTGTGTATATATGTATGTCTGTGTTTGTCCCCCCACCATTGCTTGACAACTGATGTTGGTGTGTTTACGTCCCCGTAACTTAGTGGTTTGGCAAAAGACGCTGAAGGATAAGTACTAGGCTTTAATTCCTGAGGTCAATTTGTTTGACTAGACGTGGTGCTCCAGCATGGCCATAGTTAAAAGATTGAAATAAAAGAATACTTGAATCCAATTTTTTGCCTTACTTATATTTTCACGATATTTTACCTTACAACTTTTTTGATACAAATTTTTGTTGCATGGGAGCAAAACTATGAAATTCCTCATGCTTTCTTCTATCATTGAAGCTAAGATAAATATATTTTTGCTTTTAAAGTAAATAAGTTATTTAGATTTAAACTTGATTGGAGGCATTACTTACTCTCCTATAACATTGCTGCAAATTTTGATGTAAACTTTTTTCTATTGGATCAAATCTCAATTTTTTTTAATGCCAAAATGTAGCTAGGGACCAGTCCACTTCAAAAGTGTTATCAATTTTCAATTTGGTTAAGAAGTGAATTAGCAACAAGCTCTGAAAAATGCTGTGTGTGAGTAAATTACGGCCTTAAGAATATTATTCAACTACTACTGTAGTTGAATGATTCTCCTTTTGTGATGTGTATTTTATCAACATTAGAGGAGTTGATTATATATATTAATAACTTTATGCTATTCATTTTTAGCAGTATTATGTCATTAATTCAATAGACTTAGCTAATCAGTTATAGCATAAAAAGAAAATTTGAAAAATAAATAATTTGACTATAATTAATCAAAGAGATTTGCATATGATTTTCTGAAACTGCTGATCAAATATAAGATTACATCAAACATGCAAAGATGTGTTGCATCCAGATGGATAACAAGTAAATTGTTTTCAGCATTTGCAAATTTGAAGCAGTGCACTGAGAAACATGTAACTTAAATATTAGTTAAATAGTTCATCAGATAACATCATTTGCAAGGATATTCATACAGTTCTGAGGATCATAATTTCTAATGACTCAAAGTCTAACAATAATATTAATTTTAAAAATTTGCATCAAGTGTAGTAAAGAGTAAAATTAATTGATTAAATAGAAACCAGAATTATAAAAGTTAAAGTCAACTTTGATGAGATTTGCACTTAAATTGTAAAAGAACATAATTAAATACTGCAAGGCATTCAAGTGATTGCTGTAACATTTGTAGTGGGCTGAAGTGACATGCCATATCATGTCGATATGATGTAGCCATCTACCAAATGTTGTGTGTAGATGTAGCACTTGAAGATTCTTGCGTTGGAGTAACCAGTAAACATTGAAGAATCAACACCAAAAAGGAAGAAATATTATTTACGTATATTTATTCGTTTGCCCAATATGTAGTTAGAGAGATACAGTAGTAATTGTAGTGGCAATGACAACAAGTTCGCTCGCTGGTTGGTTGTTGATAGTTTAGAAGGGAAAGAGTAAAGAATGTATGGTGCTGACTAGAATGGAAGAAAGGATAAAGATGGCATCGCCTTTCTTGTGGCCGAATGCTCTTTGTATATCGAGTGAAGGGAAAGTGCTGCTCTTGGTCATGGCTGACACAAATGAGCAAGAGATAACTGCTCTCTTTTATATAGACTATGGTCAGTAATTTGGTCAAATCCTAAACAAAGGACTGACTTTTCTTTGACCAACACAAGTCCTTGGGGTCAAGTGTTTCCCCATCAATCATCTGGTGTGGAGAGGATTTCCCTGCTTGCTTTGACAAGTAACAAGTGGGTAGATTTGGTTTCAAATCTCAGGCAGGGCCAAGCAAGGTCCCTGCAAGTTTGATTATAAAACTTTTTGGGATAGTTATGCCAATTTCTGCATCAGAATGAAATCTTGGTGTGATCAAAAAAGTCTTATTGTAATAAGTAGTTGAATGACCTGTTATAGTCTATTAGCTTTGTTGTCATAGCAGAAGCTATCAAATATCCTAAGAAGTAACAAGCCTGCTATTTCTATGAGATTTCAGACCTTAAGTATAAGATCTGTATGTCTGATAGCTAACATGAAAAAGAACAAGGTTCTAATTAGTAACTAATGGCCAAAACTAACAGTACTATTTAGGAAGCAGCCTTACTCAGTATGAGAGGAAAGATTAGATGAGAACTCAATAGTTTGTCCTCTGTGCTAAGTGAATAATCAAGCCTTTCCAGATCAGTGAGATTAATACAGTTTATATTCACTTTCAACATTTATAGGGCTCTTCTTTTGTATGAGAAATGTGATAAGAAGGAAATTTCAAAGATTTGCAGTTCTGTGGGATGGGAAGACAGTGCGAAATCTTTATGTAGCATCTGGGAGAGAAATACTGTGAGGGTGGAAGAAAGATGTTTGAGTCCAGAACATATGCAGCTAGCTAGTTCAGTTCATGCTAAATACTGTAAATTGATGGAAGGCACCTACAGTTTAAATAAAATTTATGAGTAAACTATTTATGCTTTAATAAAAGTGCTTAATATTTATCAAGTCATCCCATAAGTTCTGTCCAAATTTTGAATAAAGAAAACAAGTGATCAAATGTTATATTTAATTGAAATTTAATCGTCAATGTACTTTCCCTGATTATTTATGACTTCCTTCCATCTATTTACAAGCTTTTTAATCCCATCAACACATGTCTGTGGAGTGCTCAGCCACTTGCCCGTTAATTTCATGAGCAGGCTGTTCCATTGATCAGATCAACTGGAACTCTTGTCGTTGTAACCGATGGAGTGTCAACTAGACCAATCCCATCAATGTAAAACTCGTTTGGTTTCAAAGCGAAGAACTCTGAAATGTCAGTTTCGACCTCCTCCTTCTGGCTTGCGAAAGTTATGCACTCCCAAATGATTCTGTAAACTACGAAATGAATGGTAGTCTGAAGGAGCAAGGTCGGGAGAATAAGATGGATGAGGAATTTTTTCCCAACCAAGCTCTTTGATCTTCTGTGATGTGATCTTTGCAGTGTGGGGTCACGCATTGTCCTGATGAAACATCACTCCTTTTTGGTTCACTAAAGCGAGTCTTTTTATCTTTAAAGCTTGGTTCAAATGCTCTAATTGCTGACTGTTGCATTAGGTAAAGTGAATTACTCCTTTGCAATCCCACCAGATAGAGAGAAGAGCCTTTTTCCCATGAAGTTCTCTTCTCGGTTGTGGTTGAGCTTTTTCCCTTTTACGACGTTTAACATTTTGATAGAAGATCCATTTTTTGTCACCAGTCACAAGTCTATCCAAAAAGGGTGAAATGAGTTCGCAAGAATGAAGAGAAGAGCTGATGTCAACTCAGAATTTGCAGTTGCTTTTGGACAATTCATGAGGCACCCATTTTCCAAGTTTAGGAACCTTTCCAAGTTGTTTAAGATGACGATGAACAGTTGTATGGTTTGAACTAAGCTTTATTGCCAATTCTTTAACTGATAATGCAAGATTTTCTTTAAGTAGTGCCTTAAGGAGCTTATCATCAGACTCAACTGGATGTCCTGTTTGATCTTCATCTTCAAGGCTGAAATTTCCACTTCTGAATTTTGCAAACCATCTTCAGCAAGTTCTTTCATTCAAACATTCTTTTCCATAAACTGAGTGTATGTTTTGAGTCACTTTGGTTGCAGAGTTTCCTTTTTTGTACTCATAAATCATTATGTGCCTCAAATGCTCAAATGCTCTTTGGATACCTCCATATTATTCTGTAAAATAATATTTAATTAGTTTAAATGTGCACAAATGCATAAAAATTATTTTTAATTCCATTAGACATTCTAAAATACTATTAAATTTCATTCACTTTTAAAAAAGGTAAAACCGGACAGAACTTATGGGATGACCTGATATATGCACTGACAAGCCAGTGAGCTGGCAGTCATCATTTTCAATAAAACTGTCCTATTAGTGGAATTAGAGACACTGTCTTCGTTTCAGTTTAATACTTATGCAAATTATGTTCTTATTTATTTAATAATACTATATTTCTCTTATGTTGATCTAATGATCAACATAATTTGATCGACTTTGGCATCATCAGTGTTTTAATGTCTCTATTCTTGCTCTGACTTGAATGGATTGATTTACAATACAGCAATTTTTCATGAGTTTTAGTCTTATGTTATGTCATTGGTGAAGTCCTGAAGTATTTTTCTTATCATGACTTATGCTATGGATACCTTCCCCCAATTTGTAGAATTCAGTACCACTATGCATGTGATATATCTGCATTACATATCTTTACCTAATCAACATTTTTGTCATATTTTACATATTTGGAGCCAAGTTCATTACATTTGTTGCTTGATAATCTAAATCTCTCTCATTTGTTGCTTGGTATACTAAATCTCTCTCTCATTCAAACTAGCAATCAAGTATGTGCAATCTTCAATTAAAGTATTTTACTCTCAGAGCTTTTACATTGAATATAAGAAAGTCTTCATCAGCTGTGATTAGTTCTCTTCCAGTTTGAACATACTAATAAAAAGGAACTTTTATGAATCCATATAACTAAATTTTCTGAAGTGTAAACAAAATAGTAATCTATATGTCATACGTAAAGCAGATACATCATTGAAAGCCTGATAAACTGTGGTATTCATTTCAGTGATGATCAAATACCACAAATGTTGCAACTAGCCAGCAGGCTGAATGAAAATTTGTTAGGGGTAATATTAGTTCAAAATAGCAATTTGTGTATCATAAACTGCAGAATTAGTTTCAAGATAGTGAAATAACATCTCTTGAAGACAAAGAGATATATCAGAAACAGATGAAAATCATTCAACAACAGCGCTGGAAGCCTAAAAAGGTAGAAATATTCATCTATCAGGGCCACCACTACTGCTGATGCTATCTCAATATGAATACTGCAGTCTATCAAGCTTTCAGTGGTGTATCTATTTTAGGCATGACACAGATTATTGTTTTGAACTAATACTGCTTCTTTTGCTTGTAACAAATTTTAACTGTAAACAGTTTGAAAAAGAAATCTTGATGTGTTTGTGTTTTTTATATAATTCCCTAAGTAAATTTCATTATAAATTTCCTTACATTGTTAACATTTTAAAACTTATTTCTAGACTCATCAGTATATTCATTTGAAGATCCTTATGATAGTAATACCAATACACCAGAACATGATGTAGAACTGGCCAAACTGAAAGACATCTTTAAAATAATTGCAATGCAGGTATTGGTGTAAACAAATATATTCAGTTTCTAACATCAACAACAAAACACATCTTCATTTGATATTCATTATATGTAATTGAAGTTATACTCTCCTTCAAAGTTAGAATTTCACATTATTACTATTCTAATGCTTCTGTTCCTTGCATGTTCTTTAAAACAAGTTGGAAAGTTTGTTTTTCATAGAGTATTTAATTAAGTTCTCTTGAAGTCACCACACCTTACCATTAATATGTAAAATCAATGTGCTTTTCTGCTTGGTCAGATAGCACGCCTCATACAAACTTTCAAGATACGCACTTAAAAACAGTTTTATTGATACAGTGTGCAAACCAAATGACAAACACACACATACACACCTGACTAGGAAACAACATTTTGTCAATAGGTTGTCTGCAGTAAAAGAAGATAAATGCTAAATTAAAAACTTAAATTATTTAAAAAAGATACACAATATAAATTGTAATTATTTTACAAAAAGAGTCCTTGTTTAGAACAAGGCTTCTCTCTCATGCACAAAAATACAGTGGACTCAATGAAAACTGAGCTTAAATTATGTTGAAAATTGTCTCCTAGCTAAAAAGTGGAGTCGTATATCTATGTATATATATATATATATATATATATATATATATATATA
>NC_068982.1:86393302-86396355 GCF_001194135.2 Octopus bimaculoides | reverse complement strand
TATATGTATATATTACGGAGATGTACTTGCATAGCGCATGACCTGCCTGAGATCGTGTGCTGGTACATAAACAATTGCAGCGTGGAAGGTGTTTATAAGCCATTTAAAACACACAGCAACCGTTAGATTCACTTCAACATTTAAATTGAATTTGCCAAAATATTTTTGTTGCTTTGAGACCGCAACCTGTTCACTGATAAAATTCCATGCTGCATCCGAGAAAGTAACAGCTAGTTCATGATATATATGTACATATGTATGTGTGTTTGTATATACGTGTGTGTACATGTATGTGCATATGCATATGTGTATGCATGTGTGCATGCCTATACATATGTATGTATATATGTAAGTATGTATGTACTTATGTATGTACTTGAGTATTTAACTAAGTGTGTAGACGTGTGTGTGTGTGTGTGTGTATGTGTGTGTACATTGGTGAGACTTCTAGGAGCATCAATGATAGGTTCAAAGAACACCTGGACAACTACATTGAAAAGAAACCAAACTTCATCTTCTAGTCTGCCAGAAGAACTCCTTAGGGAAACTTAAGTTAAACTTCTTATCTACATATCCCACTAATGCAATGCTGAGACAAGTCACTGTAGCTATCAGTATACAAGAATACAAACCCTCTCTCAACCATAAATCCAAATGGGGTAATACGCAGATTCCACTCGGGAATACCCCTCTAGAACCACTCCTTTCTCTTATTTACAAATCCATACATACATGTTGAGATGCATGATATTGAAATACATACACGTAGTTACATATAACCATATGAGCATACATAGATTGATACGTACGTACATGTGTAGATGTATGTGTGTGTGTACATGTGTGTACATGTTGTGTATGTGAGTGTATAAGTGTGTACATGCATGCACATAAGTGCATGTGTGTAGATATATGTATATGTATGTGTTGTATGTGTATATATGTAAAAAAAAATAGATTACAACAAAAAAGCAAATTTGAATTTTAACTGTTATCCACGAAAATAGTGTTATATATATATGTATAGATGGATAAGCGTATATGTGTGTATGCTTTAAGATTATACGTAGATATCAACCCAAACCCCATCATGAAACCAGGTCAAAGGAGATTTATGGAGTACTTAATTACATACAAAAACATATCAGCAAAGATAATCCTCATCATTATTCTTGTGTCCTTTGGATCCAGTGTAGCGAGGAAACTTAAAATCAACTATAAGACTGCTACTTGTCATATGGAGATAGGAGGTGGGGTATACGACTCAACATAAGCTGTCACCATATTTAGATAAGGAGATGCACTGAAGCAAGAAGTGCTTGGAATCTTGGTCAGTTGATGACAACAGATTCTTCAATGGCTCTGGAGGTTGGGTGACTGCAAGAAGTTGAACCTTTCCACCAGTGCCGCACAGTGCAGGTGTCTCTCCAGACCATTTCCTTTCTTTACAATGTATGCACTCAGTTGTCATTGCACCAATGGAAACTCTAGTGTCATCTGCATAATGAATTGCTGGATCATAACTGAAAGCTGCATCATAGAAGTTGCTTCTGAGCTGATCCTATTCCTTGTCAGCTGTGCATAACTCTGTTCATCATTTTGAGATACTCTGGCTTTTGTTCGTTTCTTGGTATGCTTCCCTTTCTGCAGCTGTCCCTCTTTCCCTGGACAGAGACGTACTTTTGGCTGACCGTAACATTGTAGACAAATTTGACACTTTCCTTCTAGGCATGGTTATATACATATACAGAAATACACAGGTGCAGAAGATAGTAAACAATGAAAATAATTTGGTAATGGAAATTATATTTCTTAATACAACGGGCAGAAAGTAAGTAAGAATTGTACGGGTTGAAGCAAAATTTGTCAGTGAACCAAAGTACCAGTATTGAAGAAACTAGAATAAAGCCGTTAACAACAGAAAAATCACTGCATAAGTAAATAAGAAATTTTTAGGGAAATTAACTAAGTGTACAGATTTGAGTGAAATTTTTGAAGTTACATCTGTCAGTAAATTATGAACTTACTTTTATCAGTAATTCCCTCAACAACAAAAAAAGACAAAACATTGCAAAAGTAAATTAGAAATTTGTTGGCAAATTTAACAAAGTGTACAGATTGAAGTGAAATTTATGAAGTTACTTATGTCAATAAACTAGGTATGAAATAACTTTCATCAGTAATTGCAAACTTCTTTTTGTCAGTAATTTGTCATTGTTGTTTGTAAATAGCGATTGAAAACTTACAGTGAAAACTATAGCATCTGTAAAATGAAAGTGAAAACAATAGAGAGTGAGTGAGCTTGTTAGAAAAATAAGATAGATATAGAGATGGATAGAGAGATATAGACGTCACTGATGCTAGAAAACCAGAAGTAAATATTCTTAAAAACTTTCAAAGCCAAGAATCTAATATAAAAATCAATATTAATTTTTTTTTATAACCAATGGATGTAAGGAAGACAATCAATTTCTGTAAGTTACTTCACAAAGAGTTAACTCCTTCCACCACATAACCCAGGAACGCATTTTCTGCCCCCCAGGGCCTCGTTGCTCATTATGTGAAAAATTTTAAGAGTCTAAAACCATCTCTGGAACATGAGTAATGTATGTTCCCAGTTTGGAGAAAAATCAGTTGAAAAATATGGCCATTATAATCTTTTACACACACACAGAATGGGATTTATATTATAGATATCTTAATATATAAATCTGAAGTTGTGTGTCTGTGTGAAGCCTTTTTGAAAGTTTATAGAAATCCACATTTTCCACTTTTTTGTAAAATTTTTTTACATCAATGGAATTTTCTCGATGTGAACGTTCCAGTGCAGTAATTAGATTTTAAAAATTCCGTTTACTTTGTGTGATTTAAGGGAGATTTGGCTGTTGTTTCTAGCAACTTTTATATTTCATCCCTTCTACCTGGAACGCCATTCTTACACACGCGCTCAACATAAAAATATAGAGAGTAAAAGAGGGAGAGGGAGAGAGAGAGAAAGTGATACATACAACGTCAGATTAAACTTTCATCTCAGTATTCTTTACCTATTTTTC
>NC_068982.1:86377793-86391813 GCF_001194135.2 Octopus bimaculoides | reverse complement strand
TATATATACACACACATATATATATATATAGATAGATAGATATATATACACACTACACACATATATATACATAAACATGTATATATTTATGATAGCCCATCAATGGTGGTGGACAGTGTTGATCCAAGACATTTACCCACCTCCACTTCCAGCACATTGTTTCTCTTGCAAGTAGTTGTGACTGACAAGACTCATACAAGATGGCTAGATCCTGTGGTACTGAGGACACTGAAACTGACCTGAAGAGAGTTGATGATGTCTTCTCTCTTCTTGCAGTCTCCTGCATTTGGTTTCAAAGTGCTCTACTTCAGCATCACACATGGGCCTCCATGCTTTCCAATGAACAGCCAGCTGCTCCAACTGATTGGGAGGGACACTACATAAAATGAGAGACCACTTAAGGTAATAATGAAAGTGAAGTTTTGGATGTCCATGATGCCTACTTCCAGTCTCTGTCTTTGGGAGTCTGTTACCCAGCATCTGAATTACATGACCAGCCCAGCAGAGAAGATGATGAAGGATGCAAGCCTCAATGCTGTAGATCCCAGCCCTCAAGAAGATTTCGGTACAAGGTGCCATGTCCTTCCATGTGAGACTAAGGATACTTTGGAGTGATCTGATATGATGGAACACTTCCAATTGTGTGATCTGGTACTGATAAAGGGTCCAGCATTCAGACTCATACAGGAGGGTGGATGCAGAAACAGCTTGATAAACAAAGACCTGCTCTGAGATGTTTTTCAGTTGGTTGAGAATGATTTTTGCTTGCACCTTGCCAGCAAATGGCCAACAAAGAAATGCTGTGGTGGTTTTTCACATTCTGCTGAATACCTCTTTTTTTTGAAAATGGTGTCTATCAGGTTGTCCTTGAAGCCCTGGGGTACATTCTCATTAGAAAGACAAGTGTTGTAGTCTCAACTTCCTTTTTGTTTTGCCAACCATATTTGAGCACATCTGAGGGAGTACCATCTAGATCTGATGCTTTGTGACTTGTCATGGCCTTCAAAGTTTTCTCCACTCCTGTAAGGTGATCTCATGACAGAGGTCAGTTCATCTCTGGTGCTTCTCTAGCCATTTGAAGATGTCTGCTTGGACAGATCCTTACTGACTGAGCAGGTTACAGAAATGTTCCTTCCTCATAGCTCTGATGATTTTTTTGAGGTTACTGTGCAGTTTGCTCCCATTTGATGACATGACTGGTGCTACTGTGTTGCTCCTGAGGCCATAGATGGCTTTCAGTTCTATAAACAGTCCATGGTTGTTATGTTTGTCAAACATGCTCTGCGAAGCTTCTGCCGGCCTAAACCACCAGTTATTCTCTAACAATCTCACTTCTCTCTGCACTTTGGACTTGATTTCAGCAAAAGTGATCCTGCCCCTCTCCAAATTCTCCTGCAGATATCTCTGGTGTAGGCACTGATTTTTGTCTAGCAGCTTCTTAATTTCCTCTCCATGCTTCCAGAACCAATCAGGTGTTTTATGATGAGAGGGCCCTAGGGTCTCCTTAGCAGCAGAGAAGACTGCCTTCTTTAATGTCTGCCAATGCTCTACAATGTCATCAAGTCCATCTGAGCTGATGACCATAACAGCAGTAGTAAGTCTCTGACAGTGTTCTGTATTTGCTAGCTTACTGATGTCAAACTTCTCTGACTTTTTTGCAGGTTGGAGTCTTTCTCTGAGGCAGAGTGACCCTGAGTCTGATTTGACTCCTCATGGGGTATAGTGGTCAGCTGAGCATTCTGCTCCAAGCATGGCTTTTGTGCAAAGGATCTCCTGCAATCCAGTCTTCCCGGTAATGACATAGTCCAGGAGATAGTAGTGTCCAGACTGAAGGTGTTTCCATGTAAATTATTCTTGTTGGGCTGATCAAAGAACATATCTATGTATATATACATATATACATACATAAATATATAAACATATGTACATACATACATACACATATACACACGCACACATATATCTTTCAGTTTCTATCTACCAAATACACCCACAGGATAGTAGAAGACACTTGCCCCAAGGTGCAATATAGAGGGACTGAACATGAAACCATGTTGTTGGGAAACAATATTCCTAACCACACAGCCTTGCATACACTGATAGCCACACATGCACTTATATGTGTGTGTGTGTACGTATGTCTTTGTGTGTATACATATATATTATGGAGACAGAGAGAGAGAGAGAAATGTATGCATTAGATATATATGTATAGATACATATGTAAATGTAGACATATATAGATGCATGTGTATACATTTATAAATATATATGTAAATGCACATATATAGTCTTCTATAGATATGTAAATGTATAGTCTTCTACCTGGCCAGCTCCTGTCAAACTGTCCAACCCATGCCAGCATTGAACATGGACATTAATTGATATATATATATATATATATATATATATATATATATATATATATATATATATATATATATATATATATATATATTATAGAGACAGAGAGAGAGAAATGTATGCATTAGATGCCTATGTACACACACACACATATTTCAGCAATGTAACTACATGTGAGTTGTTGGCGATTTCTTTTCCTTCTTTGGACTTTTCCCTTTCTCTTTCCAGTGAAGAACTATGCTCGAAACATCAAAATTTCTCCTTTCATCAGGCATCAAGCTAATACATTTCTTATGCACATCATCATGTTGTCCGTTTCTATTCGTTTATTTCAATTGTTTGTTCATTTGAACCAACTGTATGTTTATATGTGTGTGTGTGTGTGAGATTCAGAAATTCACTTCATTGCCTTAATGCTTAGCATCTTGGGTAAGTACCTTTGACACAGGTTTTGATCAACCCAAGTAGTGTGAATGATTTTGAGTAGACGCATACTCTGTAGATGCCAATTCAATGGACTGTAAATGTAAATCAAATATCCAGCCTTCTCTTACTGTGACACAGATTCTACTCTGGAATTATATGAAAGGTGCATGTGTATGCAGGAAACACAGCCATTTTGTATGGTAATTCAATCATTTTGATCATCCAGCTGAGCAAACAACTGGATTCTGTTACAGTGAAATTAAAAAGTGTCTGTCATATGCCTACATAGATACATATATATTTCTTTTTGTGTATAGTTATAATAAATGTCAAATGTTAGCTGTTTAAGTCATGTATCAGATTTATTTTTACAAGGAAAAGTTCCTCTGATCTGTTGGCTTCCCAATGCTACACACACACACACACCCTAATACATGCATGCACATTCACATATATGCATAAGAAAAGTTTGCAAACTGTGCTGAAGAATACCTACTCCAACTCAGATAAAAATGAAAACAATGCAAAATGATTGTACATACACACACACACAAACAACTGAAATAGAATATTAAGAAACAAGGAAAATGGTTAAAATCCAATTTTGTTTCTATTTCATGAAAAAAAAAACCGATTGGTACACAACACACACACACACATCTGAAGCTTATAAAACTATGTTACTATGCCAAACAGGTACCATAAATACAATGTTTATTCAGTTTCATATCTATAAATTCAATTTTAAAAATTAAACTATTTTAATGATATCAATGAAATGACAGCAATATAAATATTATTTGTTAATTTAAAAATTTAGTCAGAATATACATGAATATCAAAGAATAAGAAAAATTTTATTATTAATACAGTATTAGATTTTATGAATTACATAAATGTTTAAATTAGCCAACTATATATAAACAAACATCATTAACAGCTATTTTTTAAGCTTATATTTTCATTTTCTCAGTTACAAGATATAAATTTTAAAATTGTGCAAATTCAAGATAATAAATATTGTCTTGTATCAGATGAGAAAATTTCTTAATGTAATGTAAAATTTGAGGAAAATTAGTGCTACACATTGACAGAATCAACAGAAGTATGTGTGTAAGTGTGTGTGTGTAGAAGGCATGTGTGTTCAGATGTCATCCATTATTAATATATTATACCAAAATTATTCAGATTTCAACTCGTGTTTATACATCAGTTTATACATATGAACATCAATGTAATACCATTTACAACTTATAAAGAAAGGAAACACATTTTGTGCTTAAAAATGTAAATGATAAAAAGATTAGAAGATAAAGCCATAGTGATTTAAATTCAAAACACTAACCTAGACTTTGATTTTTTCCCAAATAACCTTGATAGCATCTTCAGAGATTAACTCGCCATCCATTTCAGTTGTAAAATGAAGAGACATATCTCCATTTTGAAAGTATTTCTATATTTGTTCTCTATGTTCCTTTTTTCTTTCTTTTTTTTTTTTTCAGTTATCAAATATGTTTTAATGTAAATCATGAAATTCAATAAAATCTTCACATTTTATATGATGACAGTAACACCAGATTAACTTCCACCAGTTGTAACAAACACTGTTTTGTACATCCTAAATGTAAACATCTATTAACTGGAAACAACCACCTTATTGTAGCAAAATTACTTGTTCACTCATCATAGAAAATAATTCTAAGTAGGTTAGGCAATATATCGTACACTGCATAAATTGTAGGACAAGACAAAAGAAAACATCTAATTTTGAAATGTGGTTGTGTGGGTAGGTACATAGGTGTAGTATAAGTAATATACAAATAATCAATATTGAACAATGCTGTTAGATAATGTGTGTGTGTGTGTGTGTGCGTGTGTTACATTTTTAATACTCCTTTTATACACAATAATTACCTACAATACATAGATTCACTCACAATAATAACAGGAATGATTATTCCATATTTTTAAGATTACGTAACTCTCCAGAATAAAATATCAACAACATTTTTCTAGTGTAAACATTGACAGAACATGTTGCAAATGATACTGCAGCTATGTTTGTGGCAGCACCAACTTTACATCTTCTGAAGCTTATTTCAATCAATAGCTGCTATTACAAGAAACATTATAACACACAGCCACATTGCTGCTTCACATTACTGAATACAGATGCACTACTGCTAGATGACTAGACTGAGTAGTATTACAGAATGTAGCATAGCTGATTTCTGTGCATTTAGCTGACAATTTTTACTGTTTTCGTTTTATAAATATACTCAAAGAAAATTGATATATTTTTAATGATATAGGCAAGTGAAATTTAAAAAGCACTTAAAATGATCAGTATAGAAGTTAAACTTTGAAATAAATCTAGAACCTTAATTTTGAAACCAAATAAATAATTTTTTTAAATGGTTAGTGGAAGTGGTTTTAAATGAATTAGTTTTTGTTTTTTAGTGGATAATGTAATTTATGTACAACCCAATCTAACAAAATATAATAAAGACAATGAAAAGGCATTGAGAAACAACTTTTCTCCTTTAAATCATTTCCAGACACAACTATTATGTATTATTAATTTGTGACATATGTTGTCAACTCTTCAATTCATTAATTTGTATACAGTTAAGAAATTTTTATTATAAATTAATTTCATTCATTTTATTGAAAATATTTTATTATATTATATGAAGCTAGTTATAACTTCATGACAGTGGCTAGTAACATGTATGGCATCAAATAGTTAAAACTAGTAGCTCTAACATTATATGAATTATTTTTCTGGCTTTAATCATGCTGAAGCCCTGCCATGAAAATGTTCAAATTACAAAAGAAATCTTTCATGCAGTAAATAGATTAAAAAATTTTAAAAACAAAAAGAATCACATCTTTTGGAAACACTTGAAAAGCAAACTATGAGCTAATCAAAGAAGGTGATAGAAAATATGATATAAGAATTAGAGCTTATTCTTTGAACTTAGGAGTTGCGTTATGTAAGTTCAGTGCCCCAGCATGGCCACAGCTCATGAGCTGAAACTAGATAAAATGAAAATAAAATGAAATATCGAGTTACTGGGGTGTAAATAGAAAGAGTACTTATAATTCTTGAATATTTCATCAACTAGCATTGTCAATCTCAAATCCTTCCACAATGCAGCTTGAAGAGAGCCTTGGCTCTCTTCAAGCTGCATTGTGGAAGGATTTCATAACCTAAAGACAAAGTCTTCATCTGGTGGCCCTATGATTTAATGGTTTGTTTTCCATCTTTTGTATTTTAACTTGGAGAAGAGCACCAATTACTTATAAAGGCCTTTCCATGCTATGAGATCTATGTGCTTGAATTTCTATAGGTAGGTGTCTGTAAAGAAAATGTAAATTGAGAGGAGGTTCCTGAAGTTTGCAGTTTTCAATACAAAGATTTGGATGAAATATTAAGCGCAGAGGTTGGGAGTTAAGACAGTAGAATTGGCAAGAAGAGAAAGGATTAGTGAATCACATTAGCTTGAATGATGAAGTACAGTTCCTAATTCAGAGGGACAGGAACTGTTGTTGTAACATAAAAAAGAAATACAGATATAACATGCTACATTGTTGACTGTAACATATTAGTGAGCTAAGGCCAGCAAACCAGTCAGTGTGCCATTTTACTAATGTTATGTAAGGCATCTGTTTGTACAGCAACTGCTCCATCCTAAATATGTGAGTAGTACTCTGCTATTCAAAACTGAAATAGTATTTGTATCTGAAAAGAAAGCCTAGTCCTATGATGCTGTTTTGGCAATGTTGTAGTTACACTTTCCATATAAGATTATTTATTAGTGATTTGAGACCTAACATGATTTTGATCAACAAAGTGGTATATAGAATACATGATGGTATATAGTACATACAATATAAATCCAAAATTAAACTATGATCAATGATTAAAATTTTTCGCTTTTTGTTGTTCTACATATTGTTATTTGCCAAATTTGCTCACAATATACTTACCACAGAATTAGATATTCACAGTAATTTTCTTTAGATAGAAAATGCTGCATTATCAATAACCAAATTTTCTTTTCAACATCTTTATCAGTTTCAACAGTTGATTTGCTCAGTTTCTGAAGCTAAATATAAGAATGAAAGTGGAGCAAATAATTACTTGAAAACTATTTAAAAGAAACATTTCTATAATTTCATTCTAAACAATACTAAATTTTAACTTACAGAAAATACACACGCATCATTCTTTTTCCATTTTTTCCCATGTTTGCATGGGTTGGACAGGCCTTTTTCAGCAAACCATCCTACTACTTATTAAGGTCCTTTGCCACATCTTTCATGAGGTTCAGCATCCTAAGATCAGCCTTCACCACTTCTTTCTTTATCTTCCTTCCACTTTGACTGCTTGACACTTCTTCACCCAACTGTCATTCTTCACACACGACATATCTGAACCAGTGTATAATCTTCTCTCTTGTACACTACAATCAATTCCTCTTATACCCACTTTTTCTCTAAGTTCATCTTTGCACTATCATTTGTACAAGCTTCAGATGTTTACCACATTCCTCTCCAACTTTTACACATCCTCCAAAACTCTCAACTCGATACCATGAAAAATAAGTTCATGGAACAAACAGTTCTATACCCAGCCAGGAACAATATCCTAGACTCCTGCTTTAACATTACTGGGGAACTTATCCACAATGTGAAGGTGTCGTCAACAATTCTCTCAGACCACAGCATAATAGAATGGACAATATATGGACTGAAACTACTTGAAGATGTATACCACACAGATCCATGCAAACTCTACCCAGTCTGGGTTTCTACACAGCTGACTAGGAATATTTTAAAAGGAAATGCTCAAATAAAATTCACCTCAAAAATTCCCTATGCAAACCATCAACATGAAACTCAAACAATTTATGTCAATAATGCAAACTATATGCATTAAATTTGTTCTGATCTGAGAAAAGAAAAACAATACATGCACAAACGTAATTTCCAAAGATAGGTGAGTTCTTATGAGATGAAGTAAATAAAGAACTTAATGGTAGCAAGAAGTTCCACCTTAAAAAGCACTTTCCTCTTGCAAAAGAAAGGGGAGAGAAATTTGGACAGTTGAAAATATAAAAACAAATCTAAAAGTCTTCCACAACTTACCAAAAGTATCTGCCTTGGTGTGCTACAGGGTAGGGCCACTTTATGAAGAAAATGGTTTACTATCAGTACACCCCAGGAGGATAAGCAAATTTCCCAAAATTCTAAAAGAAGTCATCAGATCCCCTATCCACAAAAGAAGGAGCTGCTAAAAATTATAGGCCTATCTCTCACATTTCAGAAAAGCCATGAGATGCATTGTAAGAAGGAAGTTAATCAGGTTCTTAGAAGAAAATGGTAAACGCACTAACAGGCAGCAAGGCTTCTATTCAGGAATGAGCTACTATAGCATTATGGCTGGTAAACTAGGGGAAACATGCTTTCAGTCATACAGTTAGCCACTCTCACTAGCTATACTGATGATACAAAGGTATCGCAAGAAATCAAGGATACTGAAGATATCCCAAAGCTACAAAAATATTTGAATGCAATATGCAAGTGGGCTGAAGACAATATGAACTTCATTGCTGTCAACCCACAAACAAACTGATATTACAATACACAAGAACAGGGGTGTTGCAAACCCAGATTGGGAGTTGGATCATGACCTGGGAATTCACCAAGAGTGGTGATGCATCATTTTCTGTGCATATTACTAAGATGATAATGGGCAGGCAACTACCTGGATGAATTCTAAGCTCATTCAGAATATAGAAAAAGGAAGTCATAGTGCTCCAATGGAGAACATCTTTGCTCAGTCATCTGAATTATTGCTCCCAGCAAAACTTGAGGCAATTCAATGCCATTATACCAAGAAGATTGCCTTGGTGTAACAGGTGGAGTACTGGGGGAGGCTAAAAGAGTTGAGGCTCTACTTCCTGGAGAGAAGGCATGAAAAATACACAGTCATATACATATGGCAGATCTTGGAGGATCTAGCACCCAACCTTGGGAACAAATGCTACACCAATCACTGGACTAGATACCATTGCACAGTACCAAAGATCCTGCCATCTTCATCCAAAGTAAAAACCCAATTCTATAAACAGCTGTAAATGTGGATCTGTTTAAAGAACAAATAGACATTTTTCTCTCCATTTTAGTATACTTTATAGGGTTTGCTTCCACACATGAAATGTTTTTTCTAAGTTTTTCACAGACTCTGTTCCAAGAATTAGATCCTCAACATATAGCTGTTGCTGTGGACTCTTCTATTGTTGCTGGGAGAAATTAGAAGAAGAAGAGGAGTCTAAGGAGTGAACAACTATATATTAAATTCCTCACTTAATTCATTGCTTTGCTGACTCCACTTGTGTGTGTGTGTGTGTGTGGAGTAAGTGAAATCACATTAAAGTTGTTATTTGCCATGTTAGTTGGAAGAACTGGAAGAATCATGAGCACGCTAGGCAAAATGCATAGCAGCATTTCATCTGTCTTTATGTTCAGAGTTCAAATTCTGTCAAGGTCAACTTAGGTTTCCATCCTTTCAGGGTTGATAAAAGTAAGTACTAGTCAAGCACAGAGGTCAATGTAATCAACTAACCCACCCACCCCCAAACTTGATGACCTTGTGCTAAAATTTGAAACTAATACTAGTTGAGTGTGTTGAAGAAAAGTAGGAAAGGCCACTGAAAATAAATCAATTTATAATTTTGGTGATGATTCATTTACTGTAAAATGTTCAAGAAAAATTTAGCAGTTTAAAACTGTTTAAAGCTGAAAACAATCAGAGAGGAACTGTTTTGAATGCACACGAGGGAAATTTGCCTGTTCTTGATAATACTGTCTGTATGAATGGATGTATGAAGTGACAGTACAACTACAGCTGGATATGTGTTCATCTGTCACACTTCACAATTGAACACATTCATCCACTGCAGTTAATAACCAAACTATACATATACGGGTTGCGATGGATAAACTGTCGCAATTTTATAGTTTTTATTTCATACAGTATACTAGAGTCAGTTGGACACGGTCCCTGAGAAAAACAGTACCGTGATGCAATTCACTCTGCCAGAAATTTAGAAATGACATGCTATACTGCTTGGCATTTATGCTGGAAATACCAACATTTCAGAGTGTTTGGAGTGATTATTAGTGATGGCGACATTATGCTTGCATTCATCTTCCAACACAGCCTCAGACTCAACATGGAGGACTACATCAAGTGCCTGGAGGAGATACTGCTGCCCTGGTTCAAGAGGGTGGCTGCTGGAAGACCCAATATCTGGCAACAGGACTCTGCACCATGCCACACAAGCAGAACCCAATCATGGCAGTCAGACAATTTCTGTAACATCACCCTCAACATCTGACCACCCTTGATTATTATGTGTGGGACAGTTGAACAAGAGACCAACAGAACACTTTGTAACACCAAAGATGAACTGAAGGAAAAGATTATGGCTGTATTCACCAACTTAAACAAGGAGGCTGTCCAGAAGAGTTGCAGGAGATTCTGAAGTCATCTAAAGGCTGTGGTTGAAGCCAATAGCGATTTTATTGAATAAATTTACTCTTTAGTATTTCAAGATATTTTAATGTAATTTTGGTAAATATATCTGTTAAAATGAGATGTATTATTTTCATTATTTGCATAATTTAGACAACAGTTTATTTACTGCACCCTGTATATAGTGTTTTGGCATGGTTTCTGTGGCTGGATGCCCTTCCTAAAGCTAACCACTTCACTGAATGTAAAGGGTGATTTGTGTTGCTTAACAGTGCTGAAGCTTGTTCCACATAAAAAGCCCCAGTATGCTTTGTGAATGTTTGGTGTTAGGAAGGGCATCCAGCCACAGAAACTATCAAATCAGGCAAGTGAAGCCTGGGGCAGGTCTCCAACTGGTCAGCTTCTATCTAATCCATGACAGCATGGAAAACTGACAATAAATGATGATGATGATAAATCATTTTGCATCTATTTTCAATGCTGCATGGGTTGGACAGACACAGGCATTGCTTTTGGATTCACTCTTGCTGCATGGCACCTCGGGCACAGGTCTTCTACTATAGTCCTAGGGTACCCAAGGCTATGCGGTAGGATTTGATAGACAAAAACTGAAAGCAGCTTATTGTATGTGTGTGTATGTGCATATGTGTGTACATGTATATGTATAGATGTGTGTGTGCATATATGTATATGTATGTTTATATATATATATATGGCATATACAAGCTAAAAGATGATAACAGAATAAGAGAAAAGGTTAGAAGGTAGATGAAAGAAGTGGAAGGATGAAAACACCAAAAAATGAAAAAGAAAAAAGGGAGAATTAAAGTTATGTCTCCTTTGACCATAAAGCTATAATAAGGCCAAACAGATAAGGGTCTATGGCCCAATGTCAGGCCCACGAAGCCTTAGAATCCAGCCTGTTAGTCAGTCTTCAGCTTATTCTTTAATATTAATGCAGAAACTTACTATGGTTATTTTTCTTTGATTAATAAATTATTATTGGCTACCAATAAACAGTTCTCGAAGCAGCTCACAACTCTGCACTCAGTGTTCTTTGTGTGTATTGCTGTAACCATAGAAATGAATTTCAGGTTTTGTTTGTCCAGGTCTCTGGAGGCCCATTGCTTACAAAAGTGCTGCCCCTCCCCGACTGGGGAGGGGGGCATGGCATATCTGTTTTTTCTGCCTCTGCTCCCACGAGAAGTGCTGCCCAGGGGACAAGCCTTCCTTCACCCCACCCCCAAGCAAGGGCCATAGGCACTGGCATTGTGTTAGTAACACTTCATATATACACACTGCGTTAACATGAAAGCATAGAAATTGATTCCCCATGCTCGCTCATATAGACAAACAAACCTGACATTTATTTCTATGATAGGCCCTATCTGAAAAATTCACGGCATCCGATCACTCTTTTCTTGTTTTTTTTTTTCCAGTACATTTCCATAATAATTTTTCATTTTATAATTTTTTGCATGAACTTGGGTTTCCGCCTGCTCCCTGGCTGAGCTCCCTAAGCTGAGTTTGAATAGATGGGAAGGGGTGATATTTGAGACCTTGCCCAGGAGCACCAAAATGTCAAGTGACTGATAGTTCTGATTTTCAGTTTTGGTTGAATGGAGTTGAGTAAGGTCTAAAAATAGTGCCTTTCCGTTTGCTGAGATCGAAAGTCAGTAAAAAGCGACTTATTACAGTGTGTATGATTGGTTGATTCAGTCCTCCAATCAAAAGCCTCAGAGCACTCACCTCAGCAGGTCGAAGACGTGTGTGCCACAATAATATATCATGGTTGAGGGTGTCGCTTCTTAGGAATAATATCACATGACTTTCCATATCAATAAAACTGGCATTTGAAGTGATTCAATTTCAAATTTACCCCAGTACAACCTTTGATATGGAAGCCTTCTGATACCGATGAGCAAATTAGTTTCTTTTTCACAATAAATTTCAAATTTTGTTCATCCATGGTGTCAGAAAAATCAGAAAGGTAGACAAAGAGAATCACAGGCTTAATGAGGCATGGACAAATTTGTATTTCTTTGTGGAATCAAATACAAAATGTCTCTGCCTGATTTGTGGTGAAACAATTGCAGTTCCAAAAGTTGAGAATGTGAAACATCATTACACATTAAAACACACTTTGACCCATAATTGTTATGAAGGAGATCAACGCAAGGAGAAAGTGCTTTTACTTCAAAGGAATTTAGTCTTGCAACAGAATATTTTTCGAAAAATAGATGATGAATCGAGAAAATATACCAAAGTAAGTTTCATCAATGCTGAAAAGATTGCATACAACATGAAATCTTTTTCTGAAGGAGATTTTGTTAAACAATGTATCACCTCGGCGATTGAAATTCTATGCACAGAGAAAGAGAAAGCTATAAAATGTGTTAGCTTGTCGTGAAATACTATGACCCGAAGGATTGAAGAACTGACTGAAAATACAAAAGTGCATTTGAACAAACTTAGTAAAAACTTTGAAGTTTACAGCATTGCCATCGATGAATCTTCTGACATTACTGATATGCCACAACTGGCGATTTTCGTGAGAGGTGTTGATTCAAGTTTTAATATCACTGAAGAGTTACTTGCTCTATGACCTATGAAAGGAAATTGCATAGGCGCTGCTGTTTTCAAAGGAATCGATACTGCACTCGAAAAGGCAGGACTGACAATCGTCTGGTGGGAATTGCTACCGATGGTGCACCAGCAATGATCGGAAAGTTAAAAGTTAAAAGTCAATTTAATTTATACATGTAATATCTGGAAGCTATAATTTTTTTATAGCAATGACGAAGTAGAAGTAGCATCATATGCATGTATAAATTGAGTTATGAATAATAATTATATAATGAATAATTTCTGTAAATAAAATAATACAATCAATACAGTTCTGAATACTTTTTCAAACCATTTCAGGTAGGTGTATTAAAAAATGAAAGACTAGAAATGTGAGTCCAGCCCACTGACACTGTTTTATTCTTAGATCCAGCTCATGTTCGGAAAAGGTAGCACTGGTCTACAGTGTGTGGTACAGAAGCTCAATCCAAACAGAGTGGTACTTTCCACAACACCAACAGGAACTTATCCAGGTGTTTACATCAGATGAGAATATCAGATGTGAAATTCATCAGTGCAGTGCAGTTCTTGGATCTGAATGTATGTTAGAACAGCCAGAAGATTGCATGATGGCACTAGACATGTTATGAAATGCTGTCATTTTCATTGTATGAAACTATTAGTAGCTCAAGAATATATACTGTGTTCATTAAACTTTATATATATATATATATATATATAAGCAATGTTAATTCTCTAAATGAAGTATTAACAGTAACTGCACGATAAAGTGTAGTATATTGCCACTTAAGTGTGGCTGACCCCTAGGGGTGGATGTTACTGTTGCTTTTAGCCCCAGGAGGACATCTCCTCCAGCTGGCTTATCGACACACGACTGTGTCCTGTTTGCCAAGGGAGTTATCCCTCTCACCGCGACCAGCAGCACGAACGTATCCGGATTTCAGGGTTATTTCCCTTCGTCGGCGTTCGACAGCTGATGACCTTGGTGAGAGAGACAAAAACCTGGCAAATTTATATCTTCTTTTCCAGTGAAATTCTTCACTGATATTGAAAAGGTGAAAACAAGCAATGTTAATTCTCTAAATGAAGTATTAACAG
>NC_068982.1:86372258-86377274 GCF_001194135.2 Octopus bimaculoides | reverse complement strand
CAATATACTACACTTTATCGTGCAGTTACTGTTAATACTTCATTTAGAGAATTAACATTGCTTGTTTTCACCTTTTCAATATCAGTGAAGAATTTCACTGGAAAAGAAGATATAAATTTGCCAGGTTTTTGTCTCTCTCACCAAGGTCATCAGCTGTCGAACGCCGACGAAGGGAAATAACCCTGAAATCCGGATACGTTCGTGCTGCTGATCGAGGTGAGAGGGATAACTTCCCTTGGCAAACAGGACACAGTCGTGTGTCGATAAGCCAGCTGGAGGAGATTGGAGTATGGTGTAGCCATCTGGTTTGCCAGTCACCAGTCAAATCGTCCAACCCATTCTAGCATGGAAAGCGGACGTTAAATGATGATGATGATACACATTTATATACATGCTTTAGACAGGAATAACTATAGGAGTATCAGATTGCTGGACCAGGTAATGAAAGTCATGGAGAGGGTCATAGCCCAACTAATTAAGGAGAAAGTTAGCCTAGATGAGATGCAGTTTGGTTTTGTGCCAGGTAGAAGCACCACTGATGCTATATTTCTGTTTAGGCAACTGCAGGGGAAATACCTAACCAAAGATAAACCTCTGTACTTAGCTTTTGTTGATATGGAAAAAGTCTTTCATAGGGTACCCCAATCCCTTATCTGGCAGCCAATGTGGAAACTAGGGATAGACGAGTGGTTGGCAAAAGCTGTACAAGCCCTGTACAGGGATGCTGTCAGTAAGGTGAGGGTTGGCAATGAGTATAGTGAAGAATTCCAAGTAGAAATAGGGGTTCAGCACCCTCTTATGCATCATAGTCCTCCAGGCAATAACAGAGGAATTCAAGGAAGGCTACCCTTGGGAACTCTTCTATGCTGATGACCTTTCTCCAATAGCTGAGTCACTATCAGAACTAGAGATAAAATTTCAAGCATGGAAGCAAGGTCTAGAATTGAAAGGCCTTAGAGTTAATCTAGCAGAAACCAAAGTCCTAGTATGTAGGAAAGCAGAGAAATCACAAACCCCCTCAAGTAGCTGGCCCTGCTCAATCTGTAGAAAAGGCGTAGGTAGACACTCCATAAAATGTACTTGATGTAAGCTATGGATACATAAGAGGTGAAGCAATATCAAAGGAAGGTTAACCAGGAAGATAGTTTTTGTTTGTGGCAGATGCACAAGAACAATAAACAATGAAGATATACAGAAAACAGATTCCATCACATGCCAAGGGAAGAAACTAGAAGTAGTTCATAGCTTCAGCTACCTAGGTTACCAAGTCTGTAGTGGGGGAGGGTGCACTGAAAGTGTAGCCACTAGAATAAGAACAGCCTCGGCAAAGTTCAGAAAGCTCCTACTTCTGCTGGTAACAAAGGGCCTCTCACTCAGAATGAAAGGTACACTGTATAATGCATGTACGTGAACAGCCATGCTACACAGCAGTGAAACATGGACCACGACTGTTGTGGACATGTGTAGGCTTGAAAGAAATGAAGTTAATATGATCTGCTGGATGTGTGATGTCAGTGTGCACCCTGAGAGAAAATTTGGACATAAGAAGCAACAGATGTGGTTTGCAAGAGAGACAACGGTGCTGGTATGATCATGTGCTGCATATGGACGAGGACAGCTGTGTGAAGAAGTGTTATACCCAAACAGTGGAAGGAACCTGTGGAAGAGGTAGACCCAGGTAGACACGAGATGAGGTGGTGAAGCACATCAATCGAACGTTGGGCCTCACAAAGGCAATGACAAGACACCAAGACCTTTGGAGATATGCTGTGATTGAGAAGACACGGCAAGTGAAGTGAGACTACAGCCATGGCTGATATCAGTGTTGTATAGCCAGCCCATTTAAAAGAACCCTTGAATCATCGGGTGATATGCTGCACTTGAGAAGACCTGTTGTGTATCATGAAACTGTAGGCACGACCGATGCCAGCTCTGCCTGACTGGTACCCATGCTAGTGGCATACAATAAGCACCATTCAAGTGTGGATTGATGCCAGTGCCACCTGACTGGCTCCCTATGCCTGTGGGACATAAAAAGCACCATCCAAACGTGGTCGATGACAGTGTCGGTAGACTTGCTACCATGCCAGTGGCATGTAAAAGGCACCATGTTAACGTGGTCGGTGCCAGTGTCACCTAACTGGCTCTTGTGTCAGTGGCATGTAAAAAGCATGCACTACACTCTCAGAGTGGTTGGTATTAGGAAAGGTATCTAGCTGTAGAAACCTTGCTAAATCAGATTGGAGACTGGTGCAGCCTACTGGCTTGCCAGTCTTCAGTCAAACTGTCTAACCCATGCCAGCATGGAAAGCAGATGTTAAATGATAATGATGATGATGCATATATACATGTATATATATATATATATATATATATATATATATATATATATATATATATATGTGTGTGTGCATATATACATATGTGTATGTATATACATAAATATACAGGGTGCAATGGGTAAATTGTCACCATTGTTTTTATTTCGAGCATGCGTATTGCTTGTTTTTCATTTTGTCAACTACATAGCATACTAAGATCAGTTTGGCACTGTCTGTGAGAAAAACAGCATCATGATGCAATTCACTATGCCAGAAATTTATAAACAACATGCTGCACTGCTTGGCATTTGCACTGGAAATACAAACATTTCAGAGTGTTTGGGTGTCAATCTGAGGATATGTACCAAGAGTGATAAAAATCAAACATCCAGTTAACATCATAGTGTTTGGACTGAGCACTAGTGATGGCGACATTATACCTCCATTCATCTTCCCACACGGCCTCTGACTCAACACAAAGGCCTACATCAAGTGCCTGGAGGAGGTAGTGCTGTCCTGGGTCAAGAGGGTGGCTGCTGGAAGACCCTCTGTCTGGCAACAGGACTCTGCACCATGCCACACAAACAGGAGAGCCAAATCAGACAATTTCTGCAACCACATCACCCACTAACATCTAGCCATCCAACTTTCCACACAGCAACTCGGGTGCAGTTGAGAGAGAGACTAACAAAACTCTTTGTAACACCAGAGATGAACTGAAGGTAAGAATTATAGCCCATGCATACCAGCTTCCCCTCTCCATGCCACCGATCTTATTCAAGGGAAAGGTAAAGGCTAATACAGCTTGGCACCAGTGACGTCATAACTCATTTCTACAGCTGAGTGAACTGGAGCAACATGAAATAAAGTGTCTTACTCAAGAACACAACATGCAGCTCGGTCTAGGAATCAACCTCACAACTTCACAATCGTAAACTCCACACTTTAACCACTGAGCCATGTGCTTTCACTCATACATATATACATATGTACATACATATATGTATACTAGCAATGCATCCCAGTATTGCCCGGGTGTTATGTCTGACAAGTACAGTGTATTATTTGCTCCTTTCTTAAGAGCAGAATCGGCACAGCTGTTAATGTTAATGGAATAATGGAAGTTATTTTTTATTTAATAGTGAAGGGCAAGGGTACAATCTGCATGGGTTTGCATGAAAGTGCTTTCTTTTCTTCAGAAGGATCAGAAACTATGTATTGTTTCACTGTATAAAAGAGGGTTAATACAAGTTAGTCCAGAAATCATGTTTTCAAAATTTTTATTTCCCCCTATCACCCCCGCAATTTCTTCATTCGTAACTTTTTCAAATATTTTTTTCATACACTATTTATGTGTACATTTTCATAAATGTTTGTCTGAGTAGAATTTTACGCATGTGTGAAACATTGAACGAAAGAGATACATTAGAAGCAAATCAAAATGTCCGAAAATGACCTCAAAATTTTGCAATCCAACCTAGTTGCCGAGGTTATTTTAGTTGTAAAAAAGAGTTGTTGAGTCAAAAACAGTTTATTTGGTAGATAGATAATAAGCAGCTTCCATTATTATAACATACATGTGACTAATTCAGAGAAACATTACTTTCATTATTAACACATCGTCACTCTCATAATGCAACACTTTATAATTTTGGTTTATATAATTTTGGTTCATTTTGTAATGAAACCTGGTCATTGTAGAGAAATGTATTTGAAATAACTATAGCTGGTTATTGAGATAACGTAGAAAATATATAAATGAAAATAAAGTTTATTTGATATATGCAATTGATCTGATTGTTCTGGAAGGCAGCGAGCTGGCAGAATCATTAGAAATAAAATAGAAAAAAAGAAACCAATACCATGTGTAAGAATAGTTGACCCCCAAAATATAACCCATCACTCTAATAAAGAAAACAACAATAATACTATTTGGATCATAGTACCTTTTTGCCAAACATCTAAAATCTAATTTTATTAAATTCATTAGAAATATAATTTATAAAAACTTTAAAAACTCCAAATATGCAAAAATATTTAATAACAAAATAATCAGATTTGGATTTTCAGTCTCTCCAAACCTTTTTAGAATAATCTCTTCTCTTAACAATAAGAATCTGGACCTATTCTATAATAAAAAAAAACTTCATCCAATATACCTGGCAACTCCAATAATTCTATAGCTAACAAATGCTATTACGATATTAACCAAAACTCCATTTTCCCTAATAAATATAGACATAACAACACAGTACCACCCAATAATTTAAATTGTAATTGCAGAGACCCAGATACTTATGAAGTAGATAGAAATTGTAAAATGAAAGAAGTAGTATACCAAGCTACCATTTTTACTTATAACTCCTCTAAATATATATACATTGGTTACACAAAAAATCCTATGAAATCATAAATAAATAATCATAGATCTTCTTTTAATGACCCTAGAAAAAAGAACAGCATGGGTCTCTCTAAAAAAATTTGACAACTCAAAAGAAACAATATCCTATCTTCTGCCCCATCTTACAGATATGATAACAAAACTGGTAGGTTATTTTTGGAAGAAAGCTACAATATAATGAGAATGAATGGACATCTGATTAATACTAGAGATGAAAAAGTTTTTTCTTGTAAACATGACCTTATTTCTTTTCATTAATCTTAAATAATATTTCCCCCCCCCCTCACCCTTATT
>NC_068982.1:86366372-86369485 GCF_001194135.2 Octopus bimaculoides | reverse complement strand
ATATATATATATACATATACATATATATATATATATATATATATATATATAAAGGTTATGAAGGGTACTGGAGTCAACCAAACCCTAAAGATACAGGCAATACTGAGTAAGTTCTGTATACCAACTAGTTTTGCCCCTGTTTGTTGTAGCAACATGAGTGGGGAATATAACATAGGTCGTGTATTAGCGTGTGTATGTATAAAGAAAGAAAAGGATAAAGAGTCCAATGGCAAACTTAGAATTATATTTTATGTATAAAGTCTTACAGCTGTTTCAGGGAAAATCCAATGTATCCCTTCATCAGAGACGGTAATAGTAGAAGAATGGATTATTACATCTATAAGAGGAGGTTTGTAGTAAGAAAGGATCTACACAAATTCTTCTCTAATCTAAATCTATCCATCACATTTGAAAACGCATATAAAATGGCTAACTTTCTACACGTTACTCTAAACTTGTCAAACTCACAATACTAACCCTATCATAAACCTAACCAATACCTGAAATACCTCAACGTTCACTTTAATCACCACATATCTATTTTCAATAACATAGTCATGGGTATTTCAACCCACATATCTGATCTCTCCTCTTCTGAAGAAATCTTCAACAATCAAGCTCCATACTACAATCAAGCTCTCGCCGCTAGTGGTTTCTCCCAACAAATAAAATACATCCATAACACCAGTCTTAAACAATTTATATCCCAAATCACATCCCAAAGACATACCAATCATCACAACCGCAACCAACCACCCACATTTCCCAACAGACCCCACAAACACACTTATAACACTAGGGCTAAATCTAAGATAAATAAAGCAATTAGCAACACCAAAAATGTGAACAACTCTTCTCCACCTAAATACTTAGATTACAACGTACACAGAACCCCCCAAAAAAGCGGTGGCCGCTTTATACAGTGGTATACCCCCCCATTCTCACTTAACACTAGGAACTTAGCTAATTCTTTCTTCAAAATACTTGACTCTAACTTCCCCCAACAACATAAATACCATTCTATATTTAACAGATCCACTTTGAAATTGTCTTATTCAACTACACCTAGTTTCGAATCTATTATAGCAACTTCTAATAAACATTAACTCTCACTCTACTATCAAAACTCACACAACTATAACTATGGTAATACTAGCACTGAGCGCATGCATATACCCAACATCGACGTTCATATGCTTACTTCTAACACTGACACTCGTACACTTGAACACGACCATAATAGATCCCAGCCCACTAGTATACCTGGAAATAATACTACTATATCCTATAATAATAACAATGGAGGGAATAATAACTATAACAGTAATGATTTCATTGATCTAGATCCTTATACATCCTCACACAACATATCCTCCAACAATGTTGCCTCATCCACTACAGAACACAACCCCCAAGTTTCATCTATTTGTAACTGTCGCTCCGGGACAATCTGCCTACTACAAACACGTAAGATATAATGTAATATATAAATGCACTGTAACCAATCTGCTACATAACTCCAGAGCTACATACATAGGTTCAACTAAAAATTTCAAGCAATGCTATGCAGCCCACCTTCACTCTTGTAGATATGACAAACACAGCAAATCTACAACACTAGCCAACCACATTCACCACCTCAAAAACACAAATACCCAGTATACTTTAAAATGGTCCATTCTGGACTCTGGAATTCCATACCAGGGCCAGCGCTCTAATTGCAAGCTTTGCTTAAAGGAGGCGTTCCATATTTTAAAATACAATTCTCCCACTCAATCGATATAATGAGGCACTTAGCACCTGTAATCACCGTTTTTTCCATACATTCAAATTCTATCACAGACACAAATGCACAGATGACCACACAACGTACTCCCACAACTCCCTATAGGTAACCCCAACAAACTCGAGTTAACAAACTGGTCCCCCTTCTACCATCTTTAGAATAGGTTTAACTCTATTTTTAGAATATATCACTACTAACTCTGTTCTCTTATTATACTTTACTTCGAAAGCCACAAACACCATCACCACTTACAGGTTCCTTCATAGCCTGACACTGTACACAATTATAAATACTTCTCCACATTCCTTCTCTCTACATTTCTTTACTAAACTTATACTTCCAACCCCATATTCTTCTTGTTGCTCCCTCTCTTTCTTCCTTTCTTCTTGTCAGTATAACTGACCTTACGACTGCTTACTACTACCAACTATATTTCTCACTTGAATTACTTCTTCCCCACTTCCTTCTGATCTTAAGGCTTGACCTCTTAATCCTACACACATCTCTCCCTCGATTTGGGCTATCCTTTGAGTAAACAACGCACAGAGTACACTGGATACAATATGATATATATCTACCTTTGCAACTACAATTATCTCTGGAAAATACCCACAAGGATTCTTCACATGGATGTTTACTGTTGGAATGGAACTATACTCCAAGTACTTTTCCTTCTTTGTTCTTTCTTCTACGCATCGCTCTCACTTCTTACTACAAATCTCCTCTTATAGATGTAATAATCCATTCTTCTACTATTACCGTATCCGATGAAGGGATACATTGGATTTTCCCTGAAACAGCTGTAAGACTTTATACATAAAATATAATTCTAAATTTGCCATTGGACTCTTTATCTTTTTTCTTTCTTCATACAGACCTATCTCTCTGACCTTGCACATCAGCAAGGTCATGGAACGAATAGTCAGAAGAAAACTAATCGCCTTCCTTGAAGAAAATGACTTGCTGCCTGACACCCAACATGGTTTCCGACCAGGAAGAAGCTGCCTGACTCACCTCTTACAACACTATGACTGGGTGCTGAAACAGCTACTTAACCACTCAAATGTGGAAGTGATATATCTCGACTTTGCAAAGGCCTTTGATAAAGTTCATCATGGAATGATATGTCACAAACTGCATGATCTCTGCATAGTTGGAAAATTGGGAGAATGGCTTCATGACTTTCTGAAGGATAGAAGTCAGGTGGTAGTAGCCAATGGGGCCACCTCAAATGACACGCAAATAGTGAGCAGTGTTCCGCAAGGCACTGTTTTTGTGACCACTACTGTTCATAATGGCCCTCTCCGACATGCCCTCAGCCACACAG
>NC_068982.1:86364680-86366272 GCF_001194135.2 Octopus bimaculoides | reverse complement strand
AGTCATTTACGCACGTTTCAATCTGGCCAATGGTTTGGCAGATCTCTTCAAAATGTTGAGGTGTATGTTAAGAGTTCATGGTGTGAGAGGTGTAGGAGAAGTGATTAGTGGATATATTAATGTATATGGTGGTATACTAATAGTGATAGGTAAAGAAAGCCTTACGTTTTAGTTGAAGTTGTGTTGGTCTTCCTGTAAGGGGATGTAGGATGGGTGCTATTTAAGCTCATTATTCCGATTTTAATCAAATGCATCCCCACGTGATTTTATGTTTGAGGGATGCGTCATATATTTATAGCACTGGTGGTGTTAGTACAGGGAAGCAGCCCTAAATTTAGGTGAAAAGGGGGCTAACTGTGGTCTTATTCGTATCTAATTATAATTAATTATACTTAGAAGGAAAATTCTTTTATGCATATTTAGTTTTACTTAGGAAGTGTAATGTATTATATATTTAATTATACTTAGAGAATGAGTATTTAGTAGCGTGAAGACAGATTAGGCTAGATTCATATCTCCTGTTTAATAGGTCATTCTTAACCGTTAGGATCTTGAGGCGCTCGGTTAAACAGAGGTGACAGCGTCTGTTAGTTGGGTTATAGGAATTAGCTACTTTTAGTATGTGCCACTTTAGTTTATATTCTATCTTATTGTCGTTTAGTTCCCAGATATACGTACTAAGCCCTGTTGAATTTGCCTTATTTCTGTTTTTAAAACTGGATAGGTGCTCATTATATCTGAGGCGTATTTGGTTTTTCGTCGCACCTATGTAAGATCTAGTGTGGCTGTTTGTTTGTACATCACATTGGTAAACTATATTATTGGTCTTGCATCTATTGGAGAAATTACATTTATTCCTATCTCTACAGCCACATAGGTTGTAAGGGGTGTCTATGTCTGTGTGTTGTGTGACCCTATTGTTTTTTTTGGTGTGCGTCCCTCCTAGTAAGGGGTGTTGGATTAGGGTTGGAGTTAGTTCTATTAATGCCTGCACAGGCATCACGCCAATATTTTTACTAAATATTGGGGGCCTGTTGCATTATAATAATAAAAGCAAAATTTCTTTCCTGAGAGACCTTGCTGCATGCAATCAAGCCCTATGCAGAGCACTCGTGGAAACTCACCTCAGCCCTGATATAAAGGACGCAGAAATACACGTACCAAAATATGTCATACTCCGAACAGACAGAAGGGAAAGGAGCCATGGTGGAGTTCCTGTATACATCCAAGATGAACTCACACCCCAGGTCTTACTATCATACTCAAATTCGGTATGCAACACCCTAATTGTATACATAAGACAACATAATATAGTCATATGCAATACATATTGCCTTCCGGATGCTCCAAACCACATAGGCAAATTTGAAGATTGCCACACTAGAATTAAAGAAATCCTCATGAAACTGGAACACCATGTGACCATATTTCTTATCGGTGATTTCAACTTCCCCAACATCAAATGGCCCGAAGGTCTCATACTCTCAGGAATGACTTATCACAAGCAAACACAGGTGGAATGCCTGCTCAATCATCCCAATTCCCTATTCATGGAGCAAGCTGTTCTCAGACCAACTAGAGCGAATAACATT
>NC_068982.1:86364175-86364670 GCF_001194135.2 Octopus bimaculoides | reverse complement strand
AAACATTAAGTCAAACCCAAAGGCCTTCTTTCATTACGCAAAAGAAACAGGCTCAGTACGCTGCAAGATTGGACACCTCTTCGAAAAAGCTGGCTCTCTCACAGACAGTCCAACTAAGATCAGTGAGGTACTGAATGAGCAGTTCAAAAGTGTCTTCACCACTCCATTGGAGCACAGACAAGTGAACAAACCAGTGGACTTCTGTGCTACCTCCTCTATAATTAGTGAGGCAGTTACGATGGAATACATCAACATTAGCGAAGAAGATGTACTACTAGCTATACATGAAGTGGACACAAACTCAACTGCTGGCCCTGATAGTTTCCCAGCAATCCTCCTTAAATCGTGTAAGCATGCCCTGGCAAAACCCCTCCAAATCCTCTTCCAGAGCTTTCTCGCAAACGGCAGACTGCCAAGCAAGCTGAAGGAGGGAATAATATGTCCAATCCATTAAGGGGGAAGCAGAGCAGATGCCAAAAACTATAGGCCTATCTC
>NC_068982.1:86355133-86362974 GCF_001194135.2 Octopus bimaculoides | reverse complement strand
TTTAAAATCAAATTGGACCTCTTCCTGTCGAGAGTCCCAGATGAACCTACCTCACAGCAAGAGGTGCAAATGAGGGTTGCTAAATCAAACTTCATTCTTCACCAAGTGCCACATATTGTAGGAGGCTCCCCGTAATAACAGTGTAGCAACACGGCGGTGCATCAGCATGGCTGCAGTTCTAAGCTGAAACTATAAACAAAATATATATATATATATATATATTAGATATATATATTATATATATATATATTATATATAAATGTGTAATGTCAGTGTGCATACTAGACAGTGTTAATACCTTGAGAGAAAATTTGAACTTAAGAAGCAACACTTGTGGTGTGCAAGAAAGACGATTGCGTTGGTGTGGTCATGTAGCGAGAATGGATGAGGATAGCTGTGTGAAAAGGTGCCACACCCTAGCAGTTGAGGGAACCTATGGAAGAGGTAGGCCCAGGAAGACCTGGGATGAGGTGGTGAGGCACGACTTTTGAACATTGGGCCTCACCAAGGCGATGACTTCTGACCGAGACCTTTGGAAATATGCTGTGCGTGAGAAGACTCAGCAAGCCAAGTGAGACCTAAATCGAAGGCCTCAGGCTGCTCACTTATACGTACCTTCCTTCATTGGACACTAAACTCTGCTTGCGAAGACCTGTTGAGGCAAGTGAAATTGAAATCAAATTAAATTCGACGACTGGCACCCATGCCAACGTTGTCTCCTTCATTGGAAACGAAACTCGGCTTGTGAAGACCTATTGGCGCAAGCGAAAGCGAAACCGTCAATGGCACCTGTGCCCAGCATCGCCTTTCTGGCACTTGTGCTGGATGGCACGTGTAAAGACATTCGAGCAAGATTGTTGCCAGTGCCGCCAAACTGGCTCCTGTGCAGGTGGCATGTAAAATACACCATTTTGAGTGTGGCCGTTGCCAGTACTGCCTGCTGGCCTTCGTGCCGGTGGCACGTAAAAGCAGCCACTATACTCTCGGAGTGGTTGGCGTTAGGAAGGGCATCCAGCTGTAGAAACTCTGCCAAATCATATTGGAGCCTGGTGTAGCCATGTGGTTTCACCCGTCCTCAGTCATATTTATGTATGTATGTATATATATATATGTATGTATATATATATATATATATATATATGTATATATATATGTGTGTGTGTGTGTGTGTGTGTGACAGAGCACTTAAGATTAGGCTAGTGCTTTGTCATAGGTTAGCTACTGTCATCTTGGCCTATACCCCTCAACCGGGGCTACCGGATGGGCAGAAAGACCAATTCTACGACACCCTCCTGCAAACTACCTCGTTGACGAATGACAGGGACCTTGTCTTTGTGGCTGGTGATTTCGATGTTTATGTTGGGCATCATGCAGTGGCCTTCCATGGCATACATGGAGGCTATGGCTTCGGTTCCCGCAATGAGAAGGGAACTAGACTGCTGGAGTTCTGTGATGCAAACGATCTTATGGTTTGCAATACCAACTTCAGGAAACCTACTTGTCACCTACCACTCCGGCAGACACTCTAGCCAAATCGACTACATCCTCGCCAGAAATAGGGAAAGAGTGCGGCTTATAAATGCCAAAACCTTCCCTGGAGAAGAATGTACCCCTCAACACAGATTAGTAGTTAGCGACTTCGGGATCAAGGCAAAAAGGATGCCCAGAAGTAGACCGACTTGGAGGAGAAGGGTTTGGAAACTTAAAGATCCAGCAAATGGACAGAGATTTAGAGACATACCACTTGAAGTATTTGATGAAAAAGAAGGGGATATAGCATCATACAACATGGAATACTACTGGAGGTTCCTACGGAACAACCTGCTCAGTACCACCGACCAGATCTGTGGCTGGTGTAAAGTCCCCTCTCGACCCAAAGTAACTTGATGGTGGAACAGTGTGGTTGACAGGGCTATTAGACAAAAGAAACAGGCTTGGAAGGACTGGAAGAACGGAGGTAGCAGGGAATTGTATCAGACTGCTAGAAGGGAAGCTAGGAGACAGGTTTATCTAGTCAGAGGGGAAGCAGATAAGAAAAAGTTTACCTATGTTCTGCGCCGTGAGGATCAAAGACTTGAAGTATTTCGTGTTGCAAGACGTGTGTGAGAGAGAATCATGATGTTGTAGGAGAGAAATGTGTCTGCATAGATGATGGTACGCTTGCACTAAATGAGGCTGCAAAGAAAGAGGTCTGGAGACGCCACTATGAAAGGTTGTTCAATAAAGAGAATGAATGGGAGAAAGAGAGTCTGCCGAATGTCGACCCAACAGAGGAACCAGCTATCCGAGTTGACAGTTCCATGGTAGATAAAGCAATTATGAGTATGAAGACAGAGAAAGCCCCCGGCTCATCAGGAATAATCGCAGAGATGCTCAAATTATCTGGTAGTGTCGGCTATAGCCTAGTCACCCATATTGTTAACCAGGTGATACACGAATGAGTCATACCCAATGACTGGTGTGGCAGCACCATAGTCAACTGTTAGAAAGGTAAAGGTGACACCTTAGATACAAATAATTACAGAGGTATCAAGTTGTTGGATCAGGTAATGAATGTCATGGAGAGGGTCATAGCCCAACTAATTAGGGAGCAAGTCAGCTTAGATGAGATGCAGTTTGGGTTCATGCCAGGCACCACTGATGCTATATTTCTGGTAAGACAACTGCAGGAGAAATACCTAGCCAAGGATAAACTTCTGTACCTGGCTTTCGTTGACATGGAGAAAGCCTTTGACAGGGTCCCCCCGATTCCTTATCTGGTGGTCAATGAGGAAACTAGGGATAGAAGAATGGTTAGTGAGAGCTGTGCGAGCCATGTACAGAGACGCTGTCAGTAAGGTGAGGGTTGGCAATGAGTACAGTGAAGAATTCCGGGTAGAGGTAAGGGTCCACCAAGGTTCTGTCCTCAGCCCCCTCCTATTTATCATAGTCGTCCAGGCGATAACAGAGGAATTCAAGACAGGATGCCCCTGGGAGCTTCTCTATGCTGATGACCTTGAACTAATTGCTGAATCACTATCAGAACTAGAGGATAAGTTTCAGGTGTGGAAGCAGGGACTAGAATCGAAGGGCCTTAGAGTCAACTTAGCTAAAACTGAAGTTCTAATAAGTAGGAAGGTAGACAAAACACAGACCCCTTCAGGTAGATGGCCCTGCTTGATCTGTAGAAAAGGTGTAGGTAGAAACTCTATAAGATGTACCCAGTGCAAGCTATGGACATATAAGAGGTGCAGCAACATCAAAGGCAGGTTAACTAGGAAGTTAGTATTTGTATGTGGCAGACGTTCAGGTGCAATAAACATTGAAAATATGCAGAAAACAACTTCTGTCTCATTCCAGGGAGAAAAACTAGAGGTAGTTGATAGCTTCCGCTATCTGGGTGACCAAGTTAGTAGTGGGGGTGGGTGCGCTGAAAGTGTAGCTGCTAGAATAAGTATAGCCTGGGCAAAGTTCAGAGAGCTCTAACCTCTGCTGGCGACAAAGGGCCTCTCGCTCAGACTAAAAGGAAGACTGTATGACGCATGTGTACAAACAGCAATGCTACATGGCAGCGAAACATGGGCCTTGACTGCTGAGGACATGCGTAAGCTCGCAAGGAATGAAACCAGTATGCTCCGATAGATGAGTAATGTCAGTGTGCATTCCCGACTGAGTGTAAGTATCTTGAGAGAAAAGTTGTGGTGTGCAAGAGAGATGATTGCGCTGGTATGGACATGTGGCCAGAATGGATGAGGATAGCTGTGTGAAAAAGTGCCACACCCTAGCGGTTGAGGGAACCCATGGAAGAGGCAGGCCCAGGAAGACCTGGGATGAGATGGTGAAGCACGACCTCCAAACTTTAGGCCTCACCGGGGCAATGACTTCTGACCGAGACCTTTGGAAATATGCTGTGCGTGAGAAGACCCGGCAAGCCAAGTGAGACCAAAATCCAAGGCCTCTGCCAGGGATGTAGCCAGCCCACTTATGCGTAACATTCCTTCTTTGGACACTGAACTCCACTTGCAAAGACCTGTTGAGGCAAGTGAAATCGAAATCAAAATCGAACTAAATTTGTAGACTGGCACCCATGCCAACATCTTCATTGAACACTAAACTCAGCTTGCGAAGACCTGTTGGGGCAAGCGAAAGCGAAATCGTGATGGCACCAGTACCAGTAAATCACTAAGAGCATCGTCTGAGCGTGATCGTTGCCAGAGTACCAGCTGTCTGGCTTTCGTGCTGGTGGTACGTAAATAGCACCATTTGAGCGTGACCGTTACCAACGTCGCCTTCCTGGCACTTGTGGCAGTGGGCATGTGAAAAGGCATTCGAGCGAGTTCGTTGCCAGTATCACTGGACTGGCTCCTGTGCAGGTGGTACGTAAAATACACCATTTCAAGTGTGGCTGTTGCCAGTACCTCCTGACTGTCCTTCGTGGCATGTTAAACGATGATGATGATGATATATCAAATGAATGTCTTATAAAACTATTCCGCACACACAATAACAGCCATACCAACAATCCAACACACCTCCATCATCAGCTGCCCCACGGATATCACTATGGTTTCAACACAATATATATAATATATATATATATGACAAAAAGAAAATGAAGGGGATACAAAAATGACATACATTAGTCGGTAGACATTCTGTTATGTCTATTTATTCCAAAACAAAAGGGAGTATTATCATATTATAAGAACACATACACATGCAAAGACTGTGTCCTACACAAATATATACTAGTAATACATAAAAGAGGAAAAGATTAAAAGATTTGTTCCTTACGGCCGTTTCTCTCAAGAGGCCATGATATCCTCCATGCTAGCGCCGTCTCTTCAGTGTTCTGTAGTGATGGGTTGATAGAGTTTGGATGTTGAGTGTGCGTCTAGGCTTTATCAGGGATTCTAAATGTTTTGGAGAGCTGACACATACATGAGTCAGTTACTAATAGGTACAGTATATTTTTTCTATTGAAGAGGGCATAAGAAGAATAAGAGCAAGACTTAGAGTGTGAGACGAGTAAAATTTAGTAAAATGGATTAGGTATAGGAAGGAGAAATAAGTCATTGACTTCAAGTGTTGCCTTCTAAGATTCATATTATTTTGTCCAGTCGTGGATAGTTATGTGTAGTCGTTCTAAGGATGAATTTGTTAGGTAGGGTAAATTTAGGCAGTGGTTCTTATTTTGTTTACATATAAATACACGTTATGTTTGTGTTTACAGTGGTGAGTTTGAAAGTATGGTCCGTGTTTCAAAGGTGGAAGTTTATATGTAGGGTGCCAGTTGGTACTAAAGAGAGTATGGCACCAGGTTATGACCAAAGTATGGTGTTCGTGTTTGTTATTTTTCTGAACAACAAGTTCCTGAACCCTTGTGTGCAGTGGGGTGGGGGTTATGGTCAGTCCTGCAACCTAATTGGTCAGCTTTTTTGTTTAAAATCTATTACGCGGTTCCGGTTTGTTGATGGTTAACAAATAATACATAAACAAAATCAGATAAATAAATAAATTAAAAAATAAATGGACGAAAATCCATGGTCCCTATGGGCAAATAGAAGAACAAAATAACATTCAAGCTAGATTAAATTAAATTAAATTAAATTTAGACAGGTAAATAAATAAATGAGTATGTGAGTAAGTACGATAAGTAAACCAATATGACTAAGGGGATATGATCTTAAGGGACAGTATAAGAAAAAATAAATTATTGAAAACATGCAAAAAATAAAAAATAGAAATGTAAAATATATATCTATCTGTGAGGCAAATCAGCTATATTGTTAAACATAATATAGGAACTAGACAGAGGATTCATTTATGTCGGAAGGCGTAATAAGGAGGATTTTCTGACAAAGGACAACAAATAGAACAGACCGGATCAATTGCTTATTTTTCTGAGTTATAGTTATTTATTGCTCAAACCTATACAAGTAAAATATAGAATAATGGATATAAATTATTAAATGGATGGCACTGTGTTATAGCATTAAATTATTTGATTAAGTGTTTAATTTAAGCTGGGTAGTAGTTTGAAGAAGGTGTTTACATGCATATGTATATCTTATCTTAATATATAAAGCTGAAGCTGTGTGTCTGTGTGAAGCCTTTTTAAAAGTTTATAGAAATCGACATTTTCCACTTTTTCGTAAATTTTTTTACATCAATTGAATTTTCTCGATCTGAACATTCCAGTGCAGTAATTAGATTTTTAAAATTCCGTTTACTTTGTGTGATTTAAGGGAGATTTGGCTGTTGTTTCTAGCAACTTTTATATTTCTTCCCTTCTACCTGGAACAGCATTCTTACACACGCGCTCAACAGAGAGAGAAAGTGATACATACAACGTCCTAGATTAAACTTTCTTCTCAGTATTCTTTACCTATTTTTCATAACATTGATACGTAAAAATACACACAACCACACATACGTAATCTGTGGCAACAACATACACATTGCTCCTGTTCTCTATCTCCTCCTCTTCCTCTCTCGCTCTCTCAAACGCATACACGTGCAAGTAAACACAATCATTCATGTTCGTCAATGTGGCATAACTACAGAGTTGTACCCACCGATTTTGGAAGGTCATAACTTTCAGAAAAATGAATATTTTTTAATGAAATTTTCTATGCATATATTATTTATTATGTAGATTCCGAATATAGAAACATTTTCAGTGCAAGTGTTTTGGGAGGGGGTGGGGGCCAATTTTCGGAAATTCCACATAAATTTCTCTTATCTTCCAGGAAAATGACTATATTTTCGTGAAATTTTCTACAAATATACCTTGATATATGTACATTTCGAGCATGAAGGAATTTTGAAGGAAACAAGTGCAGGTTATTTTTGAGAAGTGTTCCCCACTCGGTGGTGTTTCGGAGCAAGTCGTCCATATTTGTTTAATTTTTCTCTATTATGTGCGTAAGTGCATCCATAGATTTCTAATGAAGTAATAGGCAGTGAAGAGAAGCTGTCATAAGAAAACTTTTAACTACCTCTATTCCTTTCTCCCCCTCTCTCTACCTCTCTCGCTCTCAAACGCATACACGTGCAAGTACACAATCATTAAGTAATATATAACTAATGTTCGTCAATGTTTTGTAAATATACCACGATTTTCACCAGGGTGTTAGGGTTACGCTTAGGGTTAGGACTAGTGTTACGGTTACAGTCTTAGGGTTAGGGTTCAGGGTTACGGTTACAGTTAGGGTTAGGATTGGTTTTAGGGTTAGGGTTAGGGTTTAGGGTTAATGTTAGGGTTAGTGTTAGGATTAGGTTTGGGATTAGGGTTGGGTAATCGTGCAGGTGTTAATCATAAAAATGACAGATATGTGAAAACTACCGACCCTGCCATCTATTATAACTTTTGTTGTTCTGTTTAATATATACATAGATTATGCCTCCAAAGAAGAAAGTTTGCTGGGAAAAGACAGCAACCGGTTTAAAATGACAGCAACAGACTACAACAATTCACCACATTCCAGAAGCTACTTTGAACATAATGCAAAATGGTGTATCAACATCTTCTGCCCAATCTGATAGAATTCTGGCAAAACTGTGTACCAACAGACCGCCAGCAATTGCTTCACCAGAAATTGCCGTCCTAGCTCCTGCGAAAAGAGATTACCCTGCTATGTATAATCAGGGCAGCGCAAAAAGTTGTTTTGTACAAGCATTTCTATAGCCAATTACACGGATGAAATTTACGTAGGCTAAATAATGTTATGCAAAACAGCCTTCAGACTTTCCGTTAATTTAATCGTCTCTTGAATTATGAACATATGTACAACATAAGGGGTTTTTCGATGCAAGGCTTTCTTTTTTAGTTGATTTTCACCTAGCAAGACTTATCGTAG
>NC_068982.1:86352262-86355123 GCF_001194135.2 Octopus bimaculoides | reverse complement strand
GGTCAGGGTTAGGGGTTAGGGTTTAGGGTTAGGGTTAGGATTAGTGTTACAGTTATGGGTTTAGGGTCAGGGTTTAGGGTTAGGGTTAGGGTTAGGATTAGGATTAGTGTTACAGTTACGGTTTTAGGGTTAGGGTTTAGGGTTAATGTTAGGGTTAGTGTTAGGATTAGGTTTAGGATTAGGGTTGGGTAATCGTGCCGGTGTTAATCTGTAAAATTACAGATATGTGAAAACTACGACCCTGCCATCTATTATAACTTTTGTTGTTCTGTTTAATATATACATAGATTATGCCTCCAAAGAAGAGAGTTTGCTGGGGAAAGAAAGCAACCAGTTTAAAATGACAGCAACAGACTGCAGCAATTCATCACATTCCAGTAGCTACTTTGAACATAATGTAAAATCTGATAGAATTCTGGCAGAACTGTGTAGCAACAGATCACCAGCAATTGCTTCATCACAAATTGCAGTCCTAGCTCCTGCGAAAAGGGATTACCCTGCTATGTATAATCAGGGCAGTTCAAAAAGTTGTTTTGCACAAGCATTTCTATAGCCAATTAGATGGATGAAATTTACGTACGCTTAATAATGTTACGCAAAACAGCCTTCAGACTTTCCCTATTAATTTCATCGTCTTTTGAATTATGAACATAGTTACATCATAAGGGTTTTTTTGTTGTAAGGCTTTCTTGTTTAGTTGATTTTCACCTAGCAAGACTTATCGTAGATAGCATAATAAGTCACACCCGGACAAGGTCGGGTTATACTGTTAGTATATAATAAAACTGAAGATGTGTGTCTGTGTGAAGCCTTTTTAAAAGTTTATAGAAATCCACATTTTCCACTTTTTCGTAAAATTTTTTACATCAATGGAATTTTTTCAATGTGAACTTTCCAGTGCAGTAATTAGATCTTTTAAATTCCGTTTACTTTCTGTAATTTAAGGGAGATTTGGCTGTTGTTTCTAGCAACTTTTATATTTCTTCCCTTCTACCTGGAACGGCGTTCTTACACATGTGCTCAACATATAATATAGAGAGTAAGAGTAAAAGAGGGAGAGAGAGAGAAAGTGATACATACAAAGTCATAGATTAAACTTTCCTCTTAGTATTTTTTACCTATGTTTCATAACATAGATATGTAAAAACACACACAACCACACATACGTGATCTGTGACAATAACATACACAAAAACACATACACACATCAACATTATAGATACAAGATTTACTTTCTGTGTCTTTCTAATATAAACATGCGCACGCATTGCTATTTTATAACTGTCTTCCATTCTCCCTTCCTCTCTGTCTCTCTCTTCATTGCTCCCATTCTCTATTCCTTCTCCCCCTCTCTCTCCCTCCTCCTTTCTCGCTCTTCTCTCTCACTATCTCATACGCATACACGCGCACAAGACATTCACTACAATATAACTCATGTTCGTCAATGTTTGGTAAATATACCACGATTTTCACTAGGGTGTTAGGGTTGGGGTTTTAGGGTTACGATTAGGGTTATGGTTAGGGTTAGTGTTATGGTTACGGTTTTAGGGTCAGTGTTAGGGTTTAGGGTTAGGATTAGGGTTTCAGGGTTAAGGTTGGGTAATCGTGCGGGTGTTAATCTGAAAAATTACTGAAATGTCCGGTTATACTGCTAGTATATACATATATCTAATGGTAAATCTGTGTACAGCTAATAAATTAAATAATTTATTGATTCCGTATTTGATAATCAATTTAGGTCCAAGGGAAGAGGAAATATCGGATGTAGATGCAAATAGGTGTTTTTTTCGGGTAAATATGGCTGTTATGGATTCTGATGTATTAGGCAGTTTAGCTTTAGTAAATTACACTATAATATACTCAATTATTCAAATGTACATTAAGGTTTATATTTATAAATTTGTAATTTAATCCACTGGATAGTGTTCCATATTGTTATTACTCTACTCAATTTGTAGAGTGCAATTTAATTGCTAATTGCTGGTATATATGATTAGCTAGTCACGCGTGTATTTTCTAAAGGACCTTTAAGGAAGGGGATTCTATCTCTAGTGCATGTGTTAGGTTTATATATATAATATTACTAGTAGCAGTATGAGGTAACATACCATTGGAAGACCAGGACAGTGGGGTATTCTTACCTATATCTATCTATACTCATGCTCCAGCAATCATACATAAAATATAAATATATCTACAGATCCCCATATGTTCCAGTACTAATTGTAATAGTAAATAGATATACATTCACATCCTTATCCATGTCTGTACATCATTATATCCATATAACACCATACTGGCCCAACTCGTACCCTAATCTCCCCACCTGTGCATACATGTATCCATTTCCACAACTATGGACACATGTGTGTAAACATCAAAAAATCTATGGCTTCTTAGTCTATGGTATATACCTGTATAAGCATGTGCATATATGTGCACATACATATGTCTGAACCTATATCTACATATACAAACTCACACACCCACAAACAACTATGTATATATATATATATATATATATATATATATATATACACACACACACACACACACACACAAACACATACACATCCATATATATATATATATATGTATGTGTGTGTGTGTGTGTGAGTAAAAATAAATACAAAAAAAGGGTTTTGTATGATCGTGTATAGAAGAATATATTATTTTATTTAAAAGAGTTCCTGTCTGTTTTTTATGTTTTATTTATATTCTTGTAAAATTAATGTGGGATATGGAATATATAATATATAATATAAAAATAGATGGTACAATGAAATGAAGTATTGAATGTCTTATTGAATATATGGAATATGTTTTGTTGAATATATGAAATATTGAGTGTTCAATATAAA
>NC_068982.1:86342677-86348026 GCF_001194135.2 Octopus bimaculoides | reverse complement strand
TAAATAAGGATAAGATCGATATTTAAAATATTGATCTTATCAAGTGGTCAGCATGGGAATAAAAACCATCAAAGGTAATAATTATTTAAAATTATAATACAGGGTATCAAGAGATACCACCACACTGAAAAAATAGCAGTCAAATCCTGACTCTAAAACCACAATAAATGTCCGCATCGCACGATTAGCGAAGACGAAGACCAAATTAACCAGTAAATAAGATAATTCCAAATCCTGGATTTCTGGCTTTGCATAAATAATAATGTTCTGCCTTCATCAGTGGAATATACTCTAGTACATAAATACAAATACATGTATATAAACAGTATACTTACATATACGGACGTATACATACATATATATGCACGTATGCACACGACTAGCTTAAATAGCCCGCTAATCAAGTTCTTTATTTCAAACCAAACTAAATAACATAACATCAAATTTGGGCAGAATCAGTGTTGCAACTGGAGCGCATGGGTTGGGAGTTTGATCGGCAGAGGTGATCAGGTTACACATGCCATCCCTTTGAAAACACCACCGCCATCATCTAACCCCTCTTTGCCCATGGGTTAGGAACCCTTCCAGCAAGGAAAAAATGACCAAAAGGGCTCCCGATTCTCTGTGTCAGAAGCGGTTCTGTTCAGATCACAACAAAGTCTTATATGAGGACACGGATGTTACGAAAGTAAAACGTTAATGTTCGAAACTGCAGCAGTTCATAGATAATTCTTTATTCTGTATATTTCTCATTTTGTCCTGTTCTGGCGTTTTGCGAAATTTTTCTGGAGAACATTATTTTTGTTTGTGGTTGGGTCGTTGATGACCTCTTTCTAGCATATTGGATGTCCACCTAGTGGTCATCCTTTATACATGTGTAATACAATTTTTTCTGAATTTTCAGATTTGTTATATGCTAGGCCACTTGGTTTTAAATTGAATTAATATTCAGTTAATCACCCTATCTATCTATCTATCTATCTATCTATCTATCTATCTATCTATCTATCTATATATATATGAGCAACACACATACACACACGCACGTATGTACACCAATTGCATACATATTTTTTGTACGCATACATGTTCGTGTGTGTGTGTGTTGCCCGTATATCAACAAAACACACACACCTTGTCTTACATATATATACAGATAAATACGGATAAATGATTTAAAATAAATATATTTTGGAAATGGCGATTTACGGTACAATACCTAGAAACGTGAAAATCAGACCACATGGGTTTGTTTAAATCAATTCGGCAGTTTCCATAAAAAGTGTTGGGACAGAACACGAAAGAGACAGAGAGAGCGCGCTCTCCCTCTCTATCTCTCTCCCTCCCTTACACACATGCCAGTTATCTCTCTTTCTTTCTTTCTTTCTTTCTCTCTCTCCCTCCCTGTCTCACACACACACATGTTGCTCTCTCACACTAACAAAAGAACATCACATACACACCACACTTTCTGTCTCGCATACTCACTATAAAAAGATAGCGTGTATTTCTTTTTGGCAACATGTGTTTTGTGTGTAATGTTGCTGTGTGTGTGTGTGAGAAAGAAAGAAAGAAAGAAAGAGAGATAACTGGCATGTGTGTGTAAGGGAGGGAGAGAGAGATAGAGAGAGAGAGAGAAGGTATTTTTTCTTTTTGCTTGTTGTTTGCTGCGTTTTTTTCTTTTTGCTTGTTGTTTGCTGCTTACCACACAGACGCTGGCAAACAAAATGCATCTCTCCTTCACCTTCCCGCTCACAAACATACAATTTCTCTCTCTCTCTCTCTCTCCTTCACGCGCGTACGCACAGATTTGACTTCACCATGTCAACAAACTTCAAAATTGGTAAAAGTTAATTGATTTTTACAGCTATACGCGGGTGCCTCTGAGAGAAAAACTTGGTGAAAATGCAGATAAGGTCATGACACATCTCCTAAAATTGGAGCGACATGTGTGCTAATTTGTGGACGTGCATAAACTACATTCATGTACACACACACACACACACACATCTCGAGTTTTATAGATATGATATATATGTATTGTATATTATACACTGATATAAAGCTTGAAACACGTGTACCGCAGAATCCTTTGTATTTTTGTTGTTATTTTTTGGATTTACAATATATATATATATATATGGATATGTGTATATATATATATATATGGTTATTATTATTTTTTTTGTCTACGTTTTGTTTGCAATGTCCTGTACCCAGATATGCACCTATATATACAGGTAGACATAGGTATGCACATACTTGTACGTATATATGCATATACTCATTTATTATTTGTTTTACATGATTGAACGCCTGCGTCATTCCCTGTAAGTAGTTTTGAACTTTATATTTTCTGACGCGACTCTATCTATCTCTATCTCTATATCTTTTTCTCCCTCTCGTTTTTCCTTCTGTTACTACTATGTATCTCTTTCTTTACCCCTCTTGTTCTTCCTCTGTTACTACTATATCTCTCTCTTTCCCCCTCTCGTTCTTCCTTCTGTTACTACTATATTTCTCTCTTCCTTTCTTTCTCTCATTGCTCACCTATTTTCTACTTCCTCCCCTTTTTTCTCCCTCTATCACTCTCTCTTCCTAACCTCTCGTGGTCACATGTGTCCACGTACTAATTCTTTTCTTCCTTGGCTATCGCCAAGCAAACACGCAAACTACTGTCCCGCTTCCAGTTCGTTGCTTTCCACATACACATAATTTTTCACGTCTGGCCATATAGCCTTTTCCGTTTGTTTTCCTGTCTTGTTTTCTTTTCTGTTTGTTTTCCTGTCTTGTTTTCTGTCTGCCACTACAAACCTCCATTGTACAGTTTAATTTGTATATACAAATTTAATTTGTGATCCATGGGAAGAGCCATTTTAACGATGCATCCTGCCCTACTCTTCACAACTTAAAATCAAACTGCTTAAATTAGAATTTAACTAATTTATAGTAAATTTGTTCTCTCACCTCAATGATAAATCTTCCTGATAACCCTAAATTTTAACTTTATACAATAATGATATATTGCTTAAAATAGTTTTAGTTACTAACTTTTTTATCCCTTTTTTAAAGTGTTCCGTTCTCTTAATTTTGGTATTTATATTGGCCTTATATAAACAGCCCTTTTAATTAAGTACCCCTAAGAAGCTGTAATAGCATTTATAGATTAACACAAATAACTTTTCAAATCTATATTATACCTCTTAATTTAATATTAGTATGATTAGCATGTCCTTTTAACAACAATTATTCTTTTAACCAATACCAGGTTTCAGTCCTGATTATAATAAGCTAAATAAGTTAATTAACAATTTTTAACTCATAATACTTAAATCATTATACATTTTCTTTAGATACTTGATATTGAAGTTAATAAGGTATGGATATTTTATTATGGTTTTTAGTGATTAAACTGTTTTTATTCCTTTTCTGTGATGCTCTACCCTAACTGATCATTTTATTATTGTTTTTATAGTAGCCTTAAATAAATCTAATCCTTGTACCCCTATTAATTCGTACTCAGCTTATATAAGGTAATACCTGTATCTTGACAACTTAAAATAGTTCAATTTAATTAAATCAGCATATAGTTGACATGTTCTTTAACCTCAGAAGTAATAAGTAAATAAATATTAAACTATTCCTTTGCAATTTTCTTTTCCTCCCTCTATTGTGGTAAAAATTTGGTATATACTCAAAATATTCAAAGAAGTTTTATCCTTTTGTTAAAATTTTCATTTTTAATAATCTTCTTGATTACCCTAAATTTTAACTTTATATAATAAGACAATATTGTTTGAAATGATCTTTAGAAATTACTTGATTTATCTCTTTCTTAAATAGCTCTACCCTCCTGATCTTAGTATTTATAAGGGCCTTTATATAAATAACCCTTTTAAACAAGTACCACTAAGAAACTATAAATATCTTGTAAGGAGTAACAATAATAACTTCTTAAACTTATAATAATAGTTTATATAAAGAAAGATTAGTGTAAAATATGAATGTTCCATGACTTAAATATTCCTTTAGCCGATACCAGACATCATTCTTTTATTGATATCAGCTAAATAAGTAAATATATAATTTTTAGTCTAATATATTTTGAATTGTTATACTTTTTCTAAAAATCTTCTCTATTGGTGTTAATAAGCTGCATATACTTTACCATACTATTTGTAATTAAGCCATTTTATTTCTTTTCTGTGGTGTTCTGCCCTACTTGATTATTTTACTTTATTTTTTTTATTATTTTAGAATTAGCCTTTATTTATTTATAAAATTAATCTAATTTTTGTATCTCTATAAATTCATACTTAGCTTATATAAAACTATACTGGTATATTCACTACTTATAAAAAAAATACTGCTTAGATTATAATTTTATTAATATATAATTAGCATGTTCCTTTATCTCAATACTCCTTTGTTAATACCAGTATATACCAATTAATCAATATTCACAGATATCATCTGATGAGTTAGTATTTAAGTGTACAATATGTATAAGTATTAAACTATTTCTGGATAATTTCTTTTCCTCCTTCTATTGTGGTAAAAGTTTGGTATATACCCAAAAGTATTCATAAATTTCTGTCCTTCTTAATAATCCTTTGAATACCCTAAACTTTAACTGTATACAATATAGCAACATTGTTTAAAATATTTAACAATAGTACTACATGATGAGACTTCCCCTGTTTCATTATCAATGGTCTGCTAGGGGGTGACCCCCTTAATTATAGGCTAACATCTTGTTTTAAATTTTCCTTTACCAAACCTCATGATATTGCTTCTAATAAATCTTGATTTTTATAACTAAACCAACTATGATGTCTGTCTGCTCCCTCAGCCCTACCCCTAACAAATACTGCCCTCTGTTCTCTCAACCTTAGATATACAAGGGATTTGATAAACTAGTCTATAAATAAAAACTGACCCCAAAAAAACAAAAAAATCAGTGACAGGCAGAGTCTGTAACAATGTATATCTTCTTGAATAATCAGTAACTTCTCAACTGGAGTGAGATAGCATGTTCATTGTCTATCTCCTTAACCTCTTGGAGATTTTAGGTTTAATTATACTAATGTGTCCATGTGTTCTAATTTAATTAAATTCTATGTCTTTGTGCAACTGAAGATTGCTCTGCATTTTAAATTGATGCAATGATTGCATTGTTCAATTAAATAGCATTGCATGAAACGATCGTACTGCATTACCTCTGGATATCCCTGTTGCTTATTTTGATTTTAATCACCTTACTTTGAAATTGTATGGATAATACCATACTAAATTCTGGTGCCTCAACTTAAGTACCATATTCATCTGAATCTAAATTTTTGCTTATAT
>NC_068982.1:86340750-86341957 GCF_001194135.2 Octopus bimaculoides | reverse complement strand
GGGGGCCAATTTTCGGAAATTCCACTTAAATTCCTCTTAACTTCCAGGAAAATAAATATTTTTTCGTGAAATTTTCTACAAATATACCTTGATGTATGTACATTTCGAGTATGTAGGAATTTTGAAGGAAACAACTGCAGGTTATTTAGAGAAGTGTTCCCCACTCAGTGGTGTTTCAGAGCAAGTCGTCCATATTTGTTTCATTTTTCTCTATATGTGCGTATGTGCATCCGTAGATTTCTAATGAAGTAATAGGCAGTGAAGAGAAGCCGTCATAAGAAAACTTTTAACTGCCTCTATTCCTTTCTCCCCCTCTCTCTACCTCTTTCTCTCTCGCTCTCAAACGCATACACGTGCAAGTACACAATCATTCAGTAAAATATTACTCATGTTCGTCAATGTTTTGTAAATATACCACGATTTTCACGAGGGGGTTTGGGTTTTAGGGTCAGGGTTAGGGTTTAGGGATAGGGTTACGGTTAGGGTTAGGATTAGTGTTACAGTTACGGTTTTAGGGTCAGGGTTAGGGTTTTAGGTTTAGGATTAGTGTTAGGATTAGGTTTAGGATTAGGGTTGGGTAATCGTGTGGGTGTTAATCTGAAAAATGACAGATATGTGAAAAGTACCGACCCTGCCATCTATTATAACTTTTGTTATTCTGTTTAATATGTACATAGATTATGCCTCCAAAGAAGAGAGTTTGCTGGGGAAAGACGGTAACCAGTTTAAAATGACAGCAATAGACTGCAGAAATTCACCACATTCCAGAAGCTACTTTGAACATAATGCAAAATGGTGCATCAACATCTTCTGCCCAATCTGATAGAATTCTCGCAAAACTGTGTAGCAACAGATTGCCAGCAATTGCTTCATCACAGATTGCCATCCTAGCTCCTGCGAAAAGGGATTACCCTGATATGGATAATCAGGGCAGTGCAAAAAGTTGTTTTGCACATGCATTTGTATAGCCAATTAGACAGATGCAGCACAGAATTTTGTCAGTGAACAGGTCGCGGTCTCAAAGCGACGAAAATATTTTTACAAATTAATTTTAAATGTTGAAGTGAATCTAACAGTTTTTGAGTGTTATTTTAAATGGCTTATAAACACCTTCCACACTGCAATTGTTTTCGTTCCAGCACATGATCTCAGATCAGGTCACTTGCCATGCAAGTACACCTCCGCAATATATATATATATATATATA
>NC_068982.1:86336115-86338932 GCF_001194135.2 Octopus bimaculoides | reverse complement strand
TATATGTATACATGTATATGTATAGCTGTATATGTATACTTGTATATGTGAAGATGTATATATATAGATTTACATGTATATATATATATCGATTTATATATGTATAGATATAGATGTATATATATACATGTATATGTGAAGATGTATATATATATAGATGTACATGTATATATATTGATGTACATGTAATATGTACGCGCACACACACACACACATACATGCATATATACACTCATACACACACACATAGGTGCAGGTGTGGCTGTGTAGTAAGAAACTTGGTTCTAAAACACATGGTTCTGTGTTTAGTCCCATTGTGTGGTGACTTGGCATGTGTCTTCTGCTATAGCCTCAGACCAACAAAAGACTTGTGAGTGGATTTTGTAGACAGAAACTGAAAGAAATCAATTGAATATATAATTATATATATATATATGAAAGATAATGCTTGGCCGAACACCGGTCACATGGGAAGAGAAGAGAGAGAGGTAGAGGTAAAGGGACAAAAGAATTAGGGAGGGGCGAGAAAAATGACAGGGACACAGTGAAGTGAAAAGTGGAGGGAAAGAAGAGAAGGCAAGGAAATGTGAGCGAGGTGGAACGAAAGAATGAACAGTGGAATGAACGAATATGGTTGAAGGAGCTGATAGACAGAAATAGTCGTACAAGATTTTAGAAAAATGTATACTTACATATAAGAGACAAGTTGTACGTACGCCGCTATGTATATATGTATAAATAATACAAAATAGGACAAGGACGCAAAATATCCAGACAGTTATGTGATATATGAAAGGGACAAAACATACAGATAGACGATACAAAGAAAACATGGACAGGTCATTCGGAGTTTTCTTTCTTCAGTTGAGATCCAGATTATCCTTGCAATTTCGGCTGGTCATTCTTGATATTGCTCCAATCCAGCCAGCCCCAAGGAAAAACTAAGCTAAGAGCATTAGATTCCTTGGAAGAAAGCAGCGAATGTATACAAAAACAAGGACAGAAAAAAATAAAAATGAACAATGTTACACAAATACGATAAAAATAATAAAACTGACATAACAACAGATGGGTACTGGACGTCACAAAATGTAAACAACATGAAATACGAAGACAAATTTGGAGTATGCAAACAATGAGAGAAACAAATGGAAACCAAGACAAGTAACATAAAGAATGACTCTTCATCAGTTTTCGGCTGTCTATCTACCCCCATTTTGAGCATTTAAGAACAATATGAAACTTCAAACGGCAGTTGCTCCCGTGAGCCAAAATAAAATTTGGGATTTGCAGAGGGTCAAACAGGAACTGCTACTGGAATTTTTTTATATAATTATAAATTAATAAGAATTCCTTGATGTAATTCATTCATGTTTTGAATTAGTTTACATGATTTCATGAATATTGATGACTTTTGATATATTCTAACATTTTAATTTTGACCTGATAGTAAACTTTGTTTAGTTTCCAATTGTTTTTATGAATGACATGTATTAGATATTCATAAAAAATTTTTATGGAGGCAATGCACTTTTTTCTTTATTGATTGGAAAGTGTACATACTTTTTGGTTTTGTAGGGCAAATTTGGAAGTTACAGAAAAATATGATAGAGCTGAATGTAAGTAAAAGTTATTTTTTCTTATTTAGAAATTTTAAGATAATAAAAATAACCTTTTTGTCAAAGAGTAAAATTTGAAAATCCATATTGAGATATTAATCATTATTTATATCTACTCTTAAGTATACATACATATATAAGGATTTCACGCTTGTATGAATTGTAATTAAGCAAAAAAAAAAGTATTCAATATTATGTGTCCATAAGGGAGGAAGCAGAGCACATGCTAAATGCTTACAAGCCTATCTCTCTGACCTCATGCTAGTAAAAGTCACAGAGTGCATTGTCAGAAGGAGACTGATCATGTTCCTAGAAAATAGCTAGCTTACAGATATGCAATAACTTGCTGTTCAATGCTAAGAATTTTCACACATTCTACTATTAGTGTACAGACTGCAAGCAGAAAACAGAGAACCAAGGAGGAATGCAATCTCAGAGTCAGTGTCTGTGTTTCACCTGGAAATCCACAAGATTAATGATGCATCATTCCATGTGCTTATTACTTATTACTGCAAGTGAGTGGGTGGTTGGATTTTGAGATCATCCAGAACAAGGAAGAAGGATACTATGCTATTTCTATGGAGAATATTTGTTCTCAGTTCATTAGATTACTACTCCCAACTATGGTTGTTACAAAGTGTCAAACTAACAGCAGAACTCAAGGCAATCCTATGCTGCTATATAAAAAAGATTGACTTAGTGCAACAGATGAGCAACTGGAGAGAGTAAAAGAACTGAGGCTCTACTCCTACAGAGAATATGCAAAGAACATATATATATAATAGGCACAGGAGTAGCTGTGTGGTAAGTAGCTTGCTTACCAACCACATGGCTCCAGGTTCAGTCCCACTACATGACACCTTGGGCAAGTGTCTTCTACAATAGCGTTGGGCCGACCAAAGCCTTGTGAGTGGATTAGGTAGATGGAAACTGAAAGAATCCCATTGTGTATATATATACTCTTTATTCTTTTTTACTCTTTTACTTGTTTCAGTCATTTGACTGCGGCCATGCTGGAGCACTGCCTTTAGTTGAACAAATCGACCCCAGGACTTATTCTTTGTAAGCCTAGTACTTATTCTATTGGTCTCTTTTGCCAAACCGCTAAGTTACAGGGACGTAAACACACCAGCATCGGTTGTCAAGCAATGGTGAGGAGACAAACACACACACACACATACATATATATATATATATA
>NC_068982.1:86332269-86335792 GCF_001194135.2 Octopus bimaculoides | reverse complement strand
TTATATTTAGTGGATTTTTAGCCCACTAGTTTAATATAATGTTCAGTCATCCTTCGATCTCTGTTAGAATCAATCCAGTGAGGAACAACAACAATTCATGTGACATTTGTGAAGACTTCATGTACATGAGGGATTTATTCCAATCCAGGATGAGAGCATTTATACAACTTGAACATTAACATTCAATAAAACAGAATGGAATTTTAATAAAGAAATGTTTTCGTCTTGCCACATTCCATGACTGGTGAAAGAGGATTTAAGAAAATTCAATCAACGAGAAGTTGTCTTGTAGCAGGAACAGAGATGAGGAAACCATGGCTAGCTGCAGGCAATGTGTGAGAGAAAAGGGGATGTGTTACCTGTCTGTGCACATCTTTTATAGCTATGTAACAAGCGCCACCTAGTTGCTAACGATGTGACAGGGACGATAACTATAGATGACTCTCATTAAAAAAAGACAGCAATGGATTCAAATAAGGTTTGTCTACATAAAACTCCCCCAGACCAAAAGAAGAGAAATGGGTGAAAAGGCAAAGAGTTAAACTGTAGGCACCGAAGAAGGTAATTGCCTTGTGTTTCAGAAGGTGTGAGCAGAGATACCAAGGGCGTGGAAAGGATTATCATGGAAAACGGCAAAACGCAAGTAATGCATGCAAACACAAGAATATGCAAATGAAAAGCTGCAGAATCTGTATGAATGTATGTGATGCAAGGTTAAGGTAGTGTGCAGGATGTGCCAGCTACTGCAAAGCTGAGGCAGTGTACAGGATGTGCCAGCTGGTGCAAAGCTGAGGTGGAGAACGCCTGACATGCAAATGTGATAACAACTGTCCAGGAAACTGGAAATCACAGGATGCTAGAGTCAAGGTGTTTTAAGTTAGCAAGAGTGGTAGGTTATTTACAGAGGCTTCTGTTGTAAGCTTGCAAGAGTGGTGGGTCACTTGCAGAGGCTGGAGGTGCTAGCATATAGGAGCAATGAGAAAGCAACTAAAATTCTAGAATGTGGTGCATGTGTGTATGAACATTGAAACATGTTAACATATAATATACACAGAAAGAAAAGGTCTTTGAGATGTAAAAGGCAACAAATGCCATACCAAAATTAGTGGATGCAGAATCAAGGTAAGCAAGCTTATACATGAAAAGGAAAACAGAGTAAATGTATTAAATAGGAAAAGAAAAGACAAATAGAATATGAGTTTCATGTAAAAATAGTTTTACAAAGTTTCTTAGACCAGTTGACACAACTGCCACTGTGAGTTGTCATGACGTATGTTGATGGGTGTGGGGAAGAACCGTGTAGTTGAGCTGGTGGTGGATGCAGTGATGCAGTATTTTCCTGTTGTATAATGTAGGATGGGGGAGTATGAGGTTCTGGTGTGAGCACGTCTGTATAAGGCTCTTTAAGTGTATCAACCGAGACTGTTTCTCGGGAACCATTCAAGGCTATAGGGAAATTTTTATCATTGTGTGCCAACACGTGATAAGGTCCTGAGTAAAGGGGAGTGAGGGGACTTCTCACTGCATCCTTACATACAAAAACGTGAGTCCACGAGGCAATATCCTTGGGGACCAAAGATTTTATTATTTGCTGCCGAGTGCTCATTGGTGGAAGCTCCTGAAAGTATACATGCAGGCAGTTAGCATAAAATGCTGGATTTTGAGTAGTAAGATCAGCTGGGGTGAGCATCTGTCCTGGCAAGGACAAACAGGCACCATAAAGCAGCTCGGCTAGAGAGAAGCCAAGGTCCTCCTTAACTGATGTTCGGATACCGAAGAGAACAATAGGAAGATACTTGGTCCAATGCTGGATGTCAAGAGAGGCTCATAAAGCAGCTTTCAGCTGATGGTAGAATCGTTCCACGATGCTGTTCAAGGTCAGATGGTGGCTGGTAGTCCTAATCCATTGAGCCCCAATCATTTTTATCAACTCCGAAAAGAGGTGTGATTCGAACTGTCTGCCGCGGTCTGTAATGATGGTGGTGGGAACACCATAGCGTGATATCCATCCTGATACTAGAGCTCGCGCTACAGATTCAGCAGTAATGTCTGTTAATGGAATTGCTTCAGGCCATCGGCTGAAGTGATCAATACAAGTCAAGATATATGTAAATCCCCGACTGATAGGCCACAGTCCCACAATATCAATATGCACGTGAGAGAAATGAGTGTCAGGATAGTTTAAAGTACCGAGAGGTGCCCAAATATGCTTGTGCACTTTAGACTTTTGGCATCGAAGACAGGCATCGAAGAGACCATTCGGTAACATCCCGTCTCATGTTTGGCCAGAAAAATCTAGTCGTAATGAGTTTTACCGAGGCCGCGATGCCAGGATGAGCAAAATTATGCAAGGCATCGAAGACAACCCTCGATGCTTCTCCGATATGTCGCACAAGATGTTCCTGTCGACAGTCAGTATGGGCAGGTACTTGAATTTACATGTTGCAAATTCAGCAGATGTGGTGTCAAATGAATCGAAAGGAAGCTGGCCTGAAGCCAAAACAGTTAATTCAATTGCAGAAGTGGGTGGTAATGAGTTGATTGGCAAATGGAACAAAACATCAACAGCAGTGTTCTGGGTTCCTGAGATATGCTGAATGTTGCTGAATGTTGCTCGGCAAATATTTTTCAGGCTTAGACCATAAGGCGAATGTAAGAGGTTTATGGTCTGTGTAGATGGCAAACTGTCTCACTTCAAGGTAATGATGGAAGTGTTTTGCTGCCAATAATTCACATCCAAAAGTGCTATAGCGGGTCTCGGTTGATTTCAGCTGCTGAGAGAAAAATGCCAAAGTTTGTATACGCTCTTGATGAAACTGTTTCAAAATGGCGCCTACAGCTGTATTTGATGTGTCCACTACAAGCGAAAGCTTTCCGCCATAAACGGTGCGTTAACAGCGAGGCTTGCACAAGTTCACGCTTTACTGCTCGAAAGGCATCAATTTGGGAAGGTGAAAGTGAAATAGCTTCATTTTTGTTCTTATGATCCTTTAAAAGCTCAGTAAGAGGAGCAAGGTGCTTCACACAGTAGGGGATAAAACGCCTATAAAAGTTCAATAATCCCAGGAAATGACGAAGCTGCTGGAGTGAGGTAGGAGGAGGTAGTTCTTGAATAGCCTGGACTTTTTCAGGAAGAGGCCTAACCATATTTCTCACCAAATTACACCCCTTATGTGTTTCAATTAATTTCTAACATAATCATAAATTTAGGCTGGTTTCATTAAACAACTTTTTTATTTATCAACATATTAATGTGATTTTTGGAAGATAATTTAACGAAGGGTTCTCAACCAATTCTATACCAAAATTTTGGTCACAAAGTGACTTTAATTACAGGTAAATACAGGTAAATTCAACAAAATATAAAATTATTAAAATTAGCTAATATTCAATTGGGTATACAACAAAATATTATTATAGAAGAGTTGTGCACATTACTGGATTTATTACTGTCTCTTTTGCCAGTATAAAATTAAAATCCAGAGCAGTACCCAGTATTTGATTCACAAATCTTTTCCAAACT
>NC_068982.1:86318040-86331322 GCF_001194135.2 Octopus bimaculoides | reverse complement strand
TTGATCGTCATACAAAACTGTAGCTGAACTGTTTACACAAATAATCACGTGTTTTCACGAATGTACTAATGAGATTTGCTCGGATATTCTCATTTAAATATGAATAGGTGATTACGGGCGGTTTTGGGCGGCTTGGTCACATGAACCAAAATTTTTTTCGGGCGGCTTTGGGCGGTTTGGTAACGAAAGGGTTATTGATGAGGTGGCCAAGGAAAACGAGTGAAGAGGATCCAAAAACACATTTAGCTGGATTTATTTTAACTCTGAATTGGGTCAGGTGCTGGAAGAGCAGCTTTAAATGTTGTACATGCTCTTCAGCACTGGAACTGGCAATCAACAGATCATTGGTATAAGCATAGACAAAGTCCATCCCATGAATGACCTCCTCTATAAAGCACTGGAATGTACTGGCAGCATTACGAAACCCAAACAGCATTGTCAGAAATTCAGAAGTGTCAAACGATGTTGTCACAGCAGTTTTAGGGATGTTTTCTGGGTGCACAGGAATCTGATAGTAGGCCCTAACCAGATTGAGCTTAGAGAACATGGTACACCCCTGTAAGGATGAAGCAAGTCCTGGAGATGAGATCGGATAACAGTCTGGGACAGTAATAGCATTTAGGTGTCAGAAATCTCCTGTAGGATGCCAATCACCTGATCCTTTGGGGACCATGTGCAACGGTGAGGCCCGTTGGCTGGTGGAGGGGCAGATAATTCCTAGCTGGAGCATGTGGGCAAATTCCGCCTTGACCTCCTTAAGCTTCTCTGGAGGTAGGTGATGTGGTTGAGAAAAAACAGGAGGCCCGGTTGTAGCAATAAAATGCCTTGTCGAGTGGGCAGGGTTATCCACTTGGAAGTTTAGCTTGATCAGTTCCAGAAAAGAGTTGAAAATAGCCTAGTACTGATCACCAGCTGAGACTTTGAAGAAAACTGGGCTGGCTGCAGGAGTACTCGATATTCATTCAGGAATATGGAGGTCAGAGGTGCTATCTACAAGTCTCTGCTTATGAACATCAACCATGAGGGAAAACTGATGGAGAAAATCTGCGCCTAGGATTGGGTAGAGCAGATCAGCAATGATAAAAATCCACTTGAAGTTCTGTTGAAGGGTCAAATCCAGGGAAAGAAAGACTTGACCATATGTTGAAATGAGTGAGTGGTTGACAGCTTGCAAGGTAACATCCGATAGAGGAGGCTTGTCCTTGATGAATTTCAGCAGTCAAATACTACAAGCTGCACCAGAATCTACCAGGAAAAATTTGCATGATGAACAATCTTTTACGAAAAATGCACGGCTCTGGGGATGTGTACTGGGACCAGCTGCCATGCTTAGCGTCCCGTAGTGGCGTTTCCCTGACTCAAATGTGAGCACGGTTGAATGCACTTCCTAGCATTTCGGCCAAAGCGATGATGATACCAGCATAAGTCTGATGAGGAGGCAGAGGGTAAGGCATGTCACATGGGGGAGGGTGACTGGCTGAATGTTCGCCGTCGTGGCAAATTCTGAGTGGCACATAGCTTCTTCACCTGCACAGTGAGTTCCTAAATGGCCTGCAGAGTGTCCACTTGAGTGGAATCAGGCTGCTGAAATGAATCTACGACTGTTGAGGGAGAAGGAGAAACAGCAGCCAATTTGTTGTCTGCAGTTCCATTTCCAGTGTACTCCAAAATTCTATTGGCAGACAAGGCCAGCTGGTCGATGGGAGTGATGTCCATGCTTTCGTGACTCATATTCTCACTCCAAATTTGTATATTAGAACCTATGATAAGACAAACTCGAGTAATGTTGAGCAATGGTGGTGAGCAGGCAAAATCCAGACGAAAACGAAGCAAAGCATTAGGACGCATTTGTGAGGCACATGGTCAAGCAATGGAGACAGAGGCCATCCGCCGTATTGTAAACAACAGAATATTCACACACTTGGATGTCAAAACAAGCTATTCAAAATACATTTTTTTTTTTGTTTTAACATGTATCTCCTGCCCCCCCCCTTTTTTTTAAGGAAAATATCTGGTGGATATTTTCCGATGTCGGAGTTACCACTTTAGTGGGTTTTTAGCCCACTAATTTGATATAATGTCCGGTCATCCTTCGATCGCTGTAGAATCAATCTAGTGAGGAACAACAACAACTTGTGTGAGATTTATGAAGGTGTACATGAGGGATTTATTCCAATCCAGGATGAGATCATTTACACAACTTGAACATTAACATTCAATAGAGTAGAATGGAATTTGAATAAGGAAATGTTTTCATCTTGCCGCATTCCATGACTGGTGAAAGAGGATTTAAGAAAAATTCAATCAACAAGAAGTTGTCTTGTAGCAGGAACAGAGATGGAGAAACTGTGGCTTGTTGCAGGCAGAGTGTGAGAGAAAAGGGGATGTTATCTGTTTGTGCATGTCTTTTATAGCGATGTAATGAGTGCCGCCCAGTTGCTAACGATGTGACAGAGAAGATAACTTTTGATGACTCTCATTAAAACACGACGGCACTGGATTCAAATAAGGTTGCCTATGTGTGTGTGTGTGTGTGTGTGTGTGTGTGTGTGTGTGTGTGTGTGTGTGTGTGTGTGTGTGTGTGTGTGTGTGCATGTATATATATATATATATATATATATATATATATAATTTATATAATAGTTACGTTTATCAATTTGTGTTGCAAGATTCCTGATGTGAAATCGTGTGTTGAAGCAGATATTGTTGTATTACAAGATGTCATTTCATTTTTGCCAAATAAGCACACGCACTATATATTTGTTCTTCAGTTTTTTATTACTGTTTCTATTTTAACTCATATCCATTGGCTGGAAATCTTTTATCACACATCTGTGACCTATTCAGTAACAGTTTTTGTCTTCGTGTGTGCTCTTACTCCACTTACTCTAGTGTATGATAATCTTATACTGAAGAAGTGTCCAAATGTGAATAAGCAAATTAACAATCTTTGGACATAACCAAATGAAAGAGTATAGCTTGGGCTCTTTACTATGATGGTCAATTGAAAAGTTCATAGGCTAACCAAAATATTCTCATGGAGTGTGACCAAATGAAGTTTATTTTTCAACATAGACCCCCACCTGTAGTCCACACACTTCTTCCATTGATATTGCAGTGCCTGAATTTCATTGGTGAAGAAGCTTTCATTCTGTTGGTCAAAAAAAGTTATCAACAGCAGATATGACATCACCATCACTGTGGTACTGGTTCCCAGCCAAATGTTTTTTTCATGTTGGGAAACAAATGATAGTCTGATAAGGTGAAATCAGGAGAATAGGGATACTGATCAACCAATTCAAAGCTACAATTATGCACAGCAGCCATTGAAACCAAAGACTTATGTGCAGAGAATTGTCCTGATGAAACAAGACCACTTTCGTCAGTTTTCCTGGGCGTTTGGTCTTGAAAACATTTTGTAACAAGTTGGCATATTACTCTCCATTGATAGTGTGGCCCTTTTGAAAATAGTCCATAAACACAATACCTTTTGCATCCCAAAACTTGAGACTATCACCTTCCCTGCAGATGAAACAATGTTGTCCTTCTTTGGAGCAGGTGAGAAAGGGTGTTTTTACTGCATAGATTGTCTAGCTCAAAGTGATGAAGTCAACACTCATCCTGAGTTAGGAAGCATTCGAGGAAACAAGTTGGATTTGCTTCAGACAATGTCAAATTTTCCCTGTTGTGATCAGCCTGGTGTGCTTTTGATCAGGTATGAGAAGACTTGGTACCCACCAAGTTCATTGTGCAGATTTTTTTGACTATCTCATAGGATTTGGTAATAACCTTGGCTATTTGATTTATAGTCAATCACCTGTCATCTACCACCATGTGATGAACATGATCGATGTTTTCCTTGGTGGTGGCAGTTGCAGGACATTCAGACTTTGGGTCATCTTCAAGATTCCCTTCCCCTCCTAAATTCAGCTACCCACTTTTGCCCTTTTGAAACCCTGGAGCATCATCCACTAATGTAACAAGCATGTCAGCATGAGAATATTTGGGAGCTAAACCCTTTTCCGCAGGTACTTGATAAAACCACAATGCCAAGTTTTGTTAATTTTCAAGAGAAGTTGCTATTAGTTATTTTGAAGTCTTCGTTGAACAGTCAGATGTCGGTTTACCTGATAAAAATCTATGCAGTTATTAATAAGAAGAATTGAAATTAATGCATATTCCATACTTTGCTATGATCTTTGCCTCGCTAAAGGCCTCATGTCCCTTACTGCTTTCTCTCTCTCTATCTTTTGTGTGTGGCAAGCAATGTAGGCCATTGCTTGTTCGCCACTTCCGGTTGTAAACTATTTAAAGAACCCTCTGGTCTTCCAAAGTCTCACATTCCTCCTCCGCTATATGTTGATTACCACACAAAATGCCCAGCTACGTTTAAGAAATTTCTCTAGTGTTTAATCGCTCTTGAGGCTTATAATTCTTAAAATTTTTCAATAACTTTTCAAATCGTATTACATATCCCTCATGTTTCCATACTTTGCTATGATCCTCACCCTGTTACAGGCCTTAAGTCCCTTACTGCTGTCTCTTGTGTGTGGTTATATTGGCCATTGCTTGTTTGCAATGTGCCCATCCATTCTCACCCCCACCACCATTACCAGAAATCCCTTATACCAGAAGTCTCTTCTCATACCAGAAATGCTGACAGGGCTCTGCCTCACTTCTGCACCAGATGACTTGCATAGCTCCATCCCTCCAACCTCTTTCTGTCTATACATAATGAACTAACCAATAGCAGCTCAATGCTTATATTTACAATGCTCATATTTACAATGCTTTCATACGACTCCCCACCCCTTAATAGGAGCAACAATTTTTAACATCTTTGAATGATGGTAAGTTAAAGTGAGAGAACAACTGATGTGACATGTCTGTTAACAAATGATCGTGGAAACCTTATTTTCAGGTGCTGAATAACATCACTCCTTCCCATGTTCTCTCCCACATACCTTTGCCAGTTTTCAGAGTTGGTACTATCAATGTAGGCGCATTGAAAGGTAGATATAGCAAGATTGTTGAGATGCTTAAATGGAGGTGTGTTGGTGTATGCTGAATCCATGAAGTAAGGTGGATAGGAGCTTCAGCCAGGTTCCTCACAGGCACATAGGTATAAATCTTCTGGGAAGGGGTGACGGAGTAGATGGCATGGGTATACTTCTTGCTGAGAAATAGGTGGATAAGGTCATAGAGGTATTTAGAGTGTGCAATAGAGTGCTTAAGCTTAGGCTAGTCTTACAGAACAGTATAATGACAATTATTTCTGTTTATGCCCCTCAAGCAGGCCTACCAAATGAACAGAAGGACAACTTTTATGATATTCTTCTGCAGACTATCCCAAAGACGAGTGACAATGATCTCATCTTCGTGACTGGGGATTTCAATGAGCATGTTGTATGGCAGCCTGATATTTTCCATGGTGTGCATGAAGGCCATGGATTTGGCTCCCAAAACAAAGAGCTACTGGAGTTCTGTGATGCAAATAGCCTTTTGATCTTCAACACCAACTTCAAGAAGCCAGCAGGCCACCTGATAACCTACCAGTCAGGTGTCTGTACTAGCCAGATCGATTACATTCTCACCAGACAGCAGGATGCATAGTTGTTCCTAAATACAAAGACCCTCTCTGGTGAAGAATGTCCACCCTAGCATAGACTAATTATTAGTGACTTTAGACTCCAGGTCAGAAGGATGCTAAGAAGTAAACCAATCAGGAAAAGAAGGATTTGGAAGCTTAACGACCCTTCATATAGTCAGAGATTTAAGGACATCCTAATAGAAACATTTGATGAAAGGGAGGAGGAGCTATAGACTTGTGACATAGAGGGCAACTGGGAATTCCTGAGGGATAGCTTGCAAAGTGACACAGACCAAATCTGTGGCTGGTGCAAAGTCCCATCCTGACCTAGGATAACATGGTGGTGGAACGATGCAGTAGACAGGGCCATTTGCTTTAAGAAACAGGCCTGGAAACTGTATCAGATTGCCAGAAGGGATGCTGGGAGAAAAGTATATCTAGCCAAGAAAAGAAGTTTGCTAATGTTCAGTGATATGAGGACATGAGGACCAAAGAATGCGAAATGTTTCAGATTGCAAGACAGTGTGAGAGAAAATTGTGATGTCATTGGATAGAAATGTGTCCATGTGGATGCTGGTGCACTTGCATGTAATGATTCTGCAAAGAAAGAGGCTTGGAAATGCCATCATGAAAGACTGCTGAATGGGAGGAGGAGAGTCTGCCAAATGTTGACCCAACTGAGGTTACCGGCTATCCCATCAGGAATCACCACTGAGATGCTTAAAATATCTGGCAGTGTGGATTATGGTCGTCACCCATATTGTAAATCAGGTGGTTCACGAACAACTGGTGTAGCAGCACCATAGTCAACTGTTACAAAGGTAAAGGTGATGCCTCTATATATTTGTAGATGGGGTTGCTGCAGGTTCCACATCTACCATCTCCACACTCTTTTACGTAGAATTCGGTTTTATTCTCTGCTGAGAATTTCGCTCTTGTTAGGTGTTTCTTTAAGTTTTTTTCTTGGCGTTTACTGTTTTTTATGCAATATTTGTTTAGTAGGTTTTCCATTAAGGTGAGTGGGTATTTTTGTTCTAGTAGGAAGTTTTTAAGTTCCTCTAGTCTCATGTGGTGTGTCTGTAAGTCGGTCACTATGCTGCATATGCGTCTTGCCATACTATATATATATACACACATTTACACAAACAGACACATGCATGCACACACACACACACACACACACACACACACACATACACACACACGCACACACACACGCACACACACACACACACACATATATATATATATATATATATATATATATATATACACACACACACACACACACACAGACGCACATACATATATGTATCTAAATATGTAAAATTCACTGTGTATGTGTGTTTGTAAACCTGGATAACTTCTGAAGTTCACAACTGATTTTCTTCAAACTGGGAATATACATTACTTATGTTCCATAGATGGTTTCAGACTCTTAAAAGTTTTCACATAATGAGTAATGGGACCTCTGGGACCAGAAAACCCACTTTCCTGAGGTAAGTAAGACTACTGTAGAGAAGGGAGGTAACTCTTTGCAAAGTAGCTTTTCTTAAAAATTTCTAAGATATTGATATTATTTACCTTTTTTTATTGACATTTCATTACTAACATACAATTGTCACCTTAGTTTATTATGTCATATTTCTTGACATAATGTCTCCAAAGATGAGCTCCTCCATTGGTTGAAAAATGCCAGTAGCAAAGAAATTGAAAAGGAGAGTAAATGAATTGTCACAGACTTCAATTAGACTATCACAAAATGCTGCATGCACAGCTATTGCATTAACAGCTTCAGCCAGTCCACCTTGATTTCTTTCATTAGATTTCTCTCATGTGGTGCTGTTGAGTGCACCCACAGGTATAATTTATCACGTAGATAAATATTCAGTGTGGTAGTGGCAACACACACAGCAGCAAAAGCGAGTATATCCCCTGAGAACATGTTGGTGCATTCAAAAATCACATACCTCACACTTTTCTATGACTTGGTTAGGGCCTGGAATCTTTCAAACAGACTCATGACATGTCACTTAGTTGAATTAGCCCATCATTTACTCCATAATCGTTTTGTCATCATTACTGCACTACCCCATATTACATGTTTCAACTTAACTGTGCCAAATATACAAACTATGCCATTTAAATCCTGACAAACACAGGCAATGTGGTCAATAAAAGGAAAGGAGAACATAGACAGTCAAAAACTAATTTATGCTATTTAATTTGGATTAAGGATATCAATAATTGTAATAATTGTACTTGCAATTAAATTAATTACCAAAAATGCAAATGCTAATAGTTTATGATCAATATATTTACATTAAAGCCAGATTCCTAGTTATCAAAACATTGAGCTTGAAATAGAAATATATAAGATTAAAGTTGATGTATTTTTAAAATATTAAACTCCATGACTAAAATAGTACATTAGGAGTATACTAAAAAGAACCTGAATATTGAGTTGTGAGACAGCCTGAAAATTATTGCCTGACAGTTTTCCAAAATATTTGGTGGTCTTTTTCAATTTTATGTATGTGCAATTCCTATTCATATTTTAAAAGAAATAGTGCATTTAACTGAAGGTTGACCCTGGTTGAGAAAATTCAATGAAGTGTTATAATCTTGATCACACTATCCATTTTTAAAATAAAATGTATATCCTAAACCAGTAGTTCCCAAACATATTTTGGCACAGAACCTGTTGTACAGTTTTCTAAATATTGCCAAAAGCCATGCCTATATTTAATGGACAACCTTCACCATCCTTATTTTCATAAGACATGAAGTGAAACAGGTTGCTTTAGGAAGAGGATTTAGTCATATGAAAAATAATACAATATTGAAATGGTGAAAAGCATCTGTTTATTAGAATTATTTTTAATAAATTTTATTAAAAGATATTCCAGAATTTTTCATGGAACCTTGGGTTCTTTTGAACCCACTTCAAGAAATCCCATCCTTAGACTACATTATCCCATGTTTTTTTTCTTATAAAATAGTGTACCTTATTAAGGACTAAAATAGAAGTTTTTCAAAAATGTTAATGGATTCAGTTTTGAATTATTGTACTGGCAGTAATATTGCTTCAACATAACACAAATATAAAATATTTGAATTTGTTATAATGTAATGTAGGATAAGTAAGAATTAAATTCAATACTTTTCCCTGAGCATAAGAATGCAGAGAATACTTATAAATGTTATTATCCATTTCAAATTCCATCTGTGTGACTCAAAACTGATAGTCTGTTTTATATGCTACTTTTAATATTTACAACATTATCCTTTAATTGTTAGAGTTCTAATAAAAGTTTTATAAAAATAAACACATGCTTTTGCCATGTCAATTGTCAGATTTTCTGTAGTTAGAGTAATTTTGAAAATTATTCTCGTGCATTTAGATTGCCATGGAAGCCAAAAGAATAGATTGTTTGCTTTTTTATTAGCCTCCATCTTTCAGACTGGTAAAAGGGGTATCACAGGCACAATATGTCATACCCATAAAAGAGGTAGCAAAGCAGACATAAAAAATTATAGGCCTGTCTCTGTAACCTCATATGTCAGCAAAGTCATGGAATGCATTGTCAGGATGAAGCTGAACATATTCCTAGAAGATAATGACTTGCTCCCTGACACTCAACATGGCTTCTGCTCAAGAAGAAGCTACTTTACACAGCTTCTGCAGCATTATGACTGTCTGTTGAAATAAATAATAAATCACTCAAATGTTAATGTGATATATCTGGATTTTGCAAAAGTCTTTGATAAGGCTTGATCACAAGATGATATGTCACTCATCATAGTCAGAAAATTGGGAGAGTGGTTACATGACTTCTTAAAATGACAATCTAGGCTGTGGCAGCCAGTGGGGCTCTCTTCAAGGAGACAGTAATAATGATTAGAGTACCTTAGGGATGCTGCTGTTTATGGTGGCTCTCTTGGACATGTCATCAGTTACACAGACAGCCAGACTTATTAGCTATGCTGATGATACAAAAGTAACACAATAATTGAGGAATCTTCTAGTGCTAATCTTCTACAGAAAGACCTAGATATATATAAATAGACTGAAGAAAACGACATACAATTTAAAGCAGGAAAATTCCAAGTGCTCTCCTATAAGCCACCTTGCACTAACTCACCACAACAAAGATACTTTGAGTCAAAAGGAATGACAGTGTGTGATTTGGGGATTGATATGAACAGTGATGCCTTATTTTGTGTATATATCACCAAGATGGTAGCAATGCATAAGTGACACCAGCAATGAAGCAATGTAGAGTGACATTGTATAATGACTCTAAACTTTATCAATCACCAAACTTTGTCTTTTTTACCTTCTTGGTCTTGATTTTGGTCTCAGTTGACTTGGTATGGTTAAAAAAAATTCAAACCACTTTGTGCCATGAACAGTTGCACCACTGCTCAGAACTGTAGAATCGTCTCACCTAAAAATGTAGGACCATAATTTTTGCCTTGTTATTGATTTATAAACACTATGTTATAGAGACATAATCATCTGATTCATTGCAATGCATACTTCTATGAGGGGATGCTGAAAAGTTCCTGGCTTTGAGTAAAAGAAAATGCATGAGGATCAGTTAATTATTTTATTCAGCATATTCCCTTCTCATATTCACACACTTATTGTAGTGGTCCTTCCGTAAAAGAACTTGGAAGGTTGGGTCTCCAACCTTTACCAATACACCTTAAGCCAGGAACTTTTCAGCACTCACTCTTAATGTTAGCATTCAGACAACCCTTAGCCCAGTAGAACATACAGTAGAACATATATATATTTGAAAACCCTACAAGACTAGGTGAAAGCGCTAATTTATAAAACATGTGACATATGAATAAAAATCTGTAAATATACAACTATCCAGACATCTGAGTACCTGATTATTATTTTTTCTAATATATAATTCCTGTACATCACCTCCAAACCTTCCAATATATATATATATATATATATATATATATATATATATATAGCATCAGCAACCATGGCCACTCCTCAAAACTAGGACAGTTGATGATTTATTAAACTCCACAATGAGAGGCCCTTTACTATCCAGCTATCCACATTCTTCATTTCTACTGAATACTACAACTGACCCATCATCAACATCATCATTTTCACAATGTTCTACTGTACTACCATAACCACCACTGCTACTATAATTAGTGAGGAATCCCTCCTTTCTTTCCTCCATGAATGCACAAAACCTCAAAATATGCCAGTTTTCTCAGTGCAAGAGTCTATGCATATGCAGTAACTGCAATTTCACTCATTTACCTGGGACAAGATGCACAATTCATACAGGCAACACCAGCCAATGCCAAAGCATACATCTTACGCCATCACCACTTGTATGTAATTTTTTCAATTGTTTCTTTGTCGTCTTTCTGTACAATTTTTCAGTCTGTCTGTCTGTCACATTCCGTGTGTGTATCTATCTATCTATCTATATATATATATATATATATATATATATATATATATATATCAAATGAGAATTTACAAAAAAACGAAAAACGAAGATGGGTGTGTAAACAACAAACAGATGTATTAGTTTAATGCTCGAGAAGTGAGAAAGTCTTTTACGTTTCGAACCTACGCTATTCGACAGAAAGAAACACAAAAATAAACAGGTTGAGAAAATAGAAAAAGGTTTAGTGGCTAACAATCTGTTGACTTTCTATGCAATATTTTATGGTTATTAGTCAATGTAACACGGCACCTTCTGTTCCTACTCAGTGGGACCCCACACAATGTTCAATATTTGGTGATTTTCTATCCATTTCTCTCTCCTTCTTCTCTCCTCTCATCTGTGCAAAACCTTCACCATCTTTTTCTATCTGACTCTCTCTCTACCTATCTGCTGCCTTTCTCTTTTTACTACCTTCCATTTCTTCCTCTGTCCATCTCTGTCAACCTACTCTCTATCTTTATTCCCTTTCTCTGCACATCCTCTTTCTTCCTACCTGCTCTTCTCCAACCTTTTCTACTCCACCCTGTCCCTCTTCCTCCACTTTTTGATACCAAAAGACCATCTAACTTTATATCGCCCACCCATTTTCTACTTGACTAGTGCCTAGACATGTATTGTTTTTTCATCTCTTGCCTAGCATTTACTTCAGGCCCCCAGTTTGTCTTATCTTTTCACTTTCCATTCCTTTTTTCCCCTTCTGTCTTTCTTCCCTTCTGTCTTTCTTCTCTTCTGTCTTTCTTCCCTTCTATCCCATCTGTCTATCCTTCTCCTGAGCCCTCATTTTACCTTTGGAACATGAGTACCTCTATTTTCTTTCTTTTTTGTTAGTTTTCATCATGTAGTGTCCCACTGTTATATGCTGGTTTTGTCTGGAAGAAGTTTGGCATAACAGAATTACAATGCCTAAAGAAACTGCCTTCTTGACTTGTGTATGAAACTGGGGCAACATTACAGGAAACATCACTGCACATAGCTGTTCTGGTCACCACATGAAAGCAGTTCGCACTTTTGGCCAAAGGCAAAGCCTAGCATTACAAGGGCATGAACATGACACAGGAAACTTCATATATCTTGAAAAAGAGCTTGTTGAAGAATGCAATGCAGAAGTAAGTCAGTGGCTTAAACGTTAAGATAATTTCATATCTGGTACCATACAAAATGAAATCCTACAGGCATACTCTCATAACATCCTGCATGAGATCAGAAAAAAAGTTGAAGATTCCATGTTTATTGGTATTATATATGATGGTACTACTGATTTCTCTGGCATTGTCAGTTATGTTTCTGAAGACCTGGATACTCACAAAGATTTTCTTGGTTTTTATAATCCTCCAGACTGCTCTTCAGAGACACTAATGTTATTATGGATGTTTTTTGCTGCTTAAACATTTTGCTTGGCTCAAAATTATGCTGCTTTTCATTTGATGATGCAAGAAATTAAAAGACATGCTTCCTAGTACATATTTTGTACATTGTGGAAACCACTCTCTGGACCTTGTCCACCAAGAAGTTGACTCTACAGTTGCCATTATAACTGATGCACTGAACTTTCTTCACCAATGCGCCATTCTTCTGAAGATAATTGCAATGGACAAGCCTTTGTTGTGAGGTCAAGTTACAAGCCATGTATCCAACTCGTTGATACATTAGAGCAACAGCACTGTAAATAGTGGAAAGCAACTATAAGAGGATTTCCTGTTGGAGCTTCTGAGTGAGACATCGCTATGAGCAACAATAAAAGCTACTGTCAAAGGACAGCTGAACCAATCTGGCAAAACTTCCACTTTGTTTGATATTAAGGTGGCTGGGAATTTATTTGGGATCTTTCTGATTTATGTTTTATTTAGTGTGTTTTCTACTGAAACACTTTAAAACTTCATATGCTTGTATATTTTGTCTTATAGAACAGAGAAAAATTTTCATATTCGAAGTTATTTCATGTTAAAAGTTGTCATATTTCGGTAATTTCAACCAATCACTGACATCTATTGAGGTGAAAACAATTACTGCTGTGGAATGTAAACAAGACGTTCTAGTGGTGTAATGGGTTCTTTTCCCTTGAATAAAATTAGTGCCGTTGTTTGTCAACAACAACTATCAGCGGTACTGTTATTTATGACATCGTTCGTGCGTTTGTACTGGTTTTAGCTTTTGGGTTAGGGTTCGGGTTTTAGAGTTAGAGTTAGGGTCATGA
>NC_068982.1:86306276-86317981 GCF_001194135.2 Octopus bimaculoides | reverse complement strand
AAAACCCTTAAGCTAAAACCAGTACAAACGCACGAACAATGTCATAAATAACAGTACCGCCGATAGTCGTTGTTGACAAACAACGGCACTAATTTTATTCAAGGCAAAAGATCCCATTACACTGCTAGAATGTGTTGTTTACATTCCACAGCAGTAATTGTTTTCACCTCAATAGATGTCAGTGATTGGTTGAAATTACCGAAATTCGACAATTTTAACACGGAATAGCTTTAAAAAATAAAATTTTCTCAATAACACTAAGAGTAAAAGATATTTTATACGACACATTCTACCAGTGTTCCAAGTTTGAAAGTGTTTCGTTAAGAAAACAAGTGGTACCTGCCAAATCAGAAAGATCCTTTATTTGGAATATGTGAGTCTGTAGTACATAGCTTACAGTGTCCAAGCACAACAGTTGGTGTCTGCTTGAAGCTGAAGAAGTTGAAGAACTTTCTTTCAAAAATGAGAAGTGAGAAAGTTTTTTAAAACTATTTTAGTGAAATATCCGCTGCTGACCTTGTGAAAAAGCCGAACACTTTTTGTTCCGTGAATACACCACTGCATTTCAATACAATAACTACTGAAGAGAGCGCTTTCTCTGTCATCGATTACTGGCATTGGAAAATTTTCAGTATCATTGGTGTTGTCGAAAATGAATTGAATTGCTGCTTTCAGGAAGAGGGAATGTACATACGCTCTGGACAAGAGGATTTGCCGTTATCGGCAGTCAGCTGTGGGAGAAAAAGAACTTGCAAAATACCTGCCTTCTTTATTTGACTTGCCCTCACTGTCATCACAAATCAAACTCCTTGCTGGCATGTGGCCTGCCCAAATCATTGCATGGCATTATTGAAAAATGGAGAGCTTCTGATGCTGTTATTAGTTCTAGCAAATGTTGATGCTAATGCAGCTTATTCTGTTTTGTACATATGGGAAAGTGCTTCAAATCATTCCAAAAAATGTTCTACTCTTGTTTTGGCAATGAAACTTTCCATGAGGATGTGCAAAGCATTTTCATTGTACAAGTTTTCATGCACTTGCATTATAGCACATTGTTGTACGGAGCCAGGTTTTCAAATGGCAAAGTTCTCTCACAGCTTATTCTGTCTTTGCATCAATTGAGAGAACATTCAGTGCACTTTGCCATTTGAACACCTGACTCTGAACTACAATGATGCAGCACTGTCTAACACATTTGCACATCTTTCAAAATGAGCAAGTGTAGAAAAAAATTTTCCATATGTTCAAGAGTGGGCTGAAAAGTTCACAGGCTAACAACAAAGGAGAATCTTGCTTGCAGTAATTTCAAGTCTTCTTATTAATAACTGCAGTGTTTCTTTCTGGATAAACTGACATCTGGTTGTTCAGAGAAACTTCAAATGCAATTATTAGCAATTTGTCTTGAAAATTGACAAAATTTGATGTTGTGTAGTAATCAAGTACCTGCAGATAAAGAGTTTAACTCTCAAGGACATTCATGCTGACATGGTTGATACATCAGGGGATGACACTCCAGCCTTATCAACAATGTAAAACTGGCAGCTCAGTTTAACAGAGGAAGACAGAGTCTTGAGAAGACCCATGGTCTGGATGTCCTGCAGCTGCCACCACTGAGGAAAACATTGATTGTGTTCACCTCATGGTGAAGGATGACAGGCGATTGACTATAAACCAAATAGTTAATGTTATTAGCATATCCCATGAGAGAGTGGAGAATATTTTGCACAATGAACCTAGCATGATGAAGGTTTCTGCTTGGTGGGTGCCACATCTTTTGATATTTGATCAAAAACACACCAGGTTGATTACATTACAGGAATATCTGATGTTGTTTGAGGCAGATCCAGCTAGTTTCCTTGAACATTTCCTAACATAGGATATGTGTTGGCTTCATCACTTTGAACCAGAAGCAAAGAGGCAATCCATCCAGTGGAAACACTTCTCTTCACCTGCTCCAAAGAAAGGAAGGTCGTTTTATCTACAGGGAAGGTGATGGCCTCAGTGTTTTGGAATGCAAAAGGCATTGTGTTTATTGACTCTTTTCAAAATGATCACACCATCAATGGAGAGTTCTATGCCAACTTGGTAAGGCAGTTATGAGAGGCTATCAAGACCAAGCAAGCATTCAGAAAAACTTTGACCACTGAAGTTGGGTTTTCTCTGTGAAATCTGCCAAAAATCCGATCTTGAGCATCTCAAGCATACACACATACATACACAACATAATAATGGACGGTCATTGACTCTATAGAAAGAAGTAACTTTCTTTAGTTTTATTTGAAATAGATAAATGGTAATACTGAAAGGCAGAGAGGTTTCTTTAGTCTTTCTGAGAATGATACACTATTTCTGGTGCTAGTGCCATGATTAAATGCACCCAGTACACTCTGTAAAGTTGTTGATGTTGGAAAGACATCCAACCATACAATTCACACCACAAAAATAGAATGTATATGCATAACATGGTCCATGACCACATCTAAATGGACAGTAGCTTCAAATAAAACAGAGATGGACTATGACAACCTACCCAATCCATGTCAGTAATGAAAAGTGATCATAAAATGGTGTGGTGGTGGTAAGGGTGATATTTTTGAAGCTGAACACTCCTTCATAGTTCATACAACTACATTGTGTGTGTGTGTGTGTGTGTGTGTGTGTGTGTGTGGTGAAGGGATAAGTAAAAAAGCAGTCTGTAATTTCATATCAGTATGAATGTCTGATTTATGTGTGGAGAATTTATGTTGTATAGGTTAAACCATTTTTTTTTTTTTATAACCGTACATATCACACTAAAAATATTAGTTATTTTTCAAGTTTATCTGAAATACTTCTCGCTACTTGTTCTCCCATTGCTAGTCAGTGTCATATAACTAATTTTACTATCTAAATAAATTTTATAATACAATTTATGTTTTTTTTCTTAGTAAGAAATTACAATTATCATCATAGAACTTCAAAAGCTCTCCCTGAATACTCTTCCGGAGGAAAATATGATCCATCAGAATTGGAGGTAATGATCTGATTTAAATTTTTATTAAACTTAAGGGTTTCCATCTTCATACAAAAAAACTGAGTTGAATAGCTGCAGCAGTTTGATAGAAATCCATTGGATGCATGAGAGGCTGTCACAATTGAGCTGAGAGTGTGTACAGGAGAGGCTACTGCAGTGGTACGGACATATGCTAATAACTAATGAGTGTAAAATAGCATGTCTGTGGATTTTAAGTAATGATAACTCTGTAACATATACATACATACATACATATATATATATATATATAAACATATCCATCATCACCATGTCCATTATTCCATGTTCACATGAGTCAGATGCAATTTTTGTTGAGGCAGATGTTCTACAGTCAGGTGGCCTTGCATGACAGGTATACACACACTATATATATATATATATATATATATATATATAGTATATAGACTTATACAATGGGCCTTTTTTCAGTTTCCTTCTACCAAATCCACTCACGAGACTTTGGTCAGATTAGGGCTACAGCATAAGACATTCGCCCAGAGTGCCATGCAGTGAGATTGAGCCCGGAACCATTTGGGTTGGAAACAAACTTCCTACTACACAGGCACACCTGTGCACCTATATATATATATATAGATCCAATAGAGGTAGATTCAAAAAGTACTCCATCTGGTGGGAGATAAATATCAGTTGAAACACACAACTAGAAAGGCTACTAATAGTTTCATGTTTTTATGATACTTATTTATAAAATATGCGATGTATCTAAAAGCAATCTTTGAGGTTCTGTTTATGCGTTATATATATTTTAAAAACTAGGATGCTGGAAAGTATGAAAATAAGAAAAAAACATGAAAGATGTAGTGCAAAAAAATGGAACGAGAAAAAGGAAATGAAATCAGACAAACTAAGATCCTTGTCCTCTCTGATTGCAGAAAGCTCATTAAATACAAAAGGTTAAGAACAAAATAACAGAAAACTCAATCCAGAGTGGGTATTGCCTTCCAGTTTGATAAAAGAAACTTGTCCATGTGACTACACATGCCAAGAATTTCAAATCATAAATTTAGCAGTGTGTTGGAAGTGTTGGATGTAAGAAGAATATGCTATGCATAAGTTGCATTTCTTAGAACCATTAACATTTGGCTTAGATTTTTCCACTATTCTTTACTTAATTGTATGTGGTGTGGAGCTGCTCTTCAAATTCCATATGTTGCTAGCCAACTTAGTTGTATTACTTTTATCAGTGTGTCAGAAAGAAGATAAGTTGTTTGCATAACATCTCTTGTATTTGCCCTCACATAACCCAATGTAATTCTTCTTTTCAACTGATTTGTTATGGAGCATATGATGGAGCTTATATACAGTTAGTCAAGTGGGCAAGGTTCATGGTCTCAACAATTACAACTGGGAGGCGAGTCTCTTGATGACTTTTGTGAGTTATATTGTTCTTCATATTGAGCAGCAGCTGTATGGTATTTTTATTGAGTGTCTGTTAAAAATTTTCCAGTATTTATGATTTATTGTAAAATGTTTATCTAAAAGAGACAGAGATTTCTTGCCTACATTAGTCTTAACAGTAATGGAGAAAGGAAGGGTGAGCCAAATTATTTTCCTAGGTCTATTTTTTGGTCTATTTTCCTGATTCGTATTTTTACTTAAAGAGTTGTAATATATTTTATGTTTGAAGCTGCTGTTAGTTAGGGCATTGTTATAATAGGGGGCTGTCTTACCAAATATTTGTTTAAAAGATTTTATATCTTATTACTAATGTTAGCTATCAAACTTTTAAAGACTATAGGTGGGTGACAGGACTGTTTAGGTATGTATGAGACCTTCTCATTTGGCTTATAATATGGTTTATAAGAGCGGGAGTTTAAATCAAGGGAAACATCTAAAAAAATCAACAGATTACTAGTAATAGAGATTTTGAGGCCTAATTAACTAAAGGTATCAATGTGATTTTTCCTGCATTTATCAAGAGCGTGACCATCACAGCCATTCCATCCCATCGTCTCATATACACCAACATCATGGGATGGGAACTTTGATCTCAGTGTATTTAATACAAAGAGACCCATAAGATCACAGATGTTTGCACTATTATGCGATCCCATCAATACATCAAACAATATATATATACATATGTATGTATATACATATATATGTGTATGTATATAGATATTTCTGTGTACATATACATACATGTATATTTCCTTACTGTTTGGCATCCTTGTTTTTAAAATATGTATAATGCATAAACAGCCTGAAAGGTTGCATTAAGATGCATAGCGTATTTTATAAATATGCCTGTTCAAATGTCAGAAAAGCATGAAACTATTAGTAGCTGTTTTGGTTGTGTATTTAAATTCGTATGTATGTGTGTATACACACATATTCATATACATCTATCACACACACACACACACACACACACATATCATTCAGCCAATTTGACTACGGTTATGCTGGAGCACCGCCTTAAAGGGATTTTAGTTGAAAAAATCGACCCCAGGACTTACTGTTTTACAGCCTAGTACTTATTTTACCAGTGCTAGGCTTACAAAGAATAAGCCCTATCTTTTAGTTTACAGATAAATTTACTTAGGCCAGTGCTATTTTTTTTATTAGCATTTCTAAAGGAAGTCTCATGATTCACAAATTGAGATTTCACATAACAGGATTGTTCCGACATAATAGAAATATTTATCTTCCGCTTGAACAGTTGCTTAGTATACTAGGTTTTTACATATACAGTAATTCTTAAACTTACATTTTTCTTTAACCTTCCAATCACAGAAATCATTGAAATAGTTATATATATATATATATATATATAGATATATATATATATATATATGTATATATATATATATATATATGTATATTATTATTTATTATTATTTATTATTATTTGTATTATTGTATATGTGTTGTCTAGATATAATATGTCTGGCACTTTTGCTTCTTCGGATATTGTGTTCTTATTTGGAGGGGGATTATTTCTATTTGTGTAATACGTATCAAGTTTTACATTATTAAAGAGGATATATGTCTAAATACGTTTTTAGTTACTGAAAATCCAATCCGTATTATTTTATTATTAATTATAGTACTATATTTATTAGACGTGAAACGTTTATTAATGATTGAATGAATTATTTGGATAAGATTAGTCCTTATCTGCTTGCTGTAAAGTAATATAATATTATTATCATTTTTGTTCAGCTTTTTCTCATTGCTTCCATATGTATGTTTTATATACATATAGGTACACATGCAATTTTATGTGCATATGTGAGTGGACTTATAATATTTAGATAGAGGCAGAGTCTCTATAATAATTATGTATAAAATCCATTATATTGTCCTGTATTCCAAATATAGTTCATAGATTTAGATAATATAGAATAAAATATATGTGAAAATTTTATGTATAATTATAAATTATTTTTTATTTTCCATGAAGGATATACATAGATAAAGACAATACAATGAAATCGAATGATTTAACATTTAATACGCGGATGGGGTCATTTAAAAAATTTACTGAATTTATAATGATAGCGAATGTTAGGACATAAACAAAAGACATTACGGATGGAGTGGGGGCAGGTTCAATACGCACACCATGAATCCCGCCTCACCACTGACCCGGGTTATAACCTATGTCGCATTCACGAGGGACCTTTCATACGCGACATTTGTGCAACATTCTTCCATCTGTTATCAAACACTTCCTTAGTCAGGCATCTCCTCTCCAGCCCTATTTGTCTTTTAAGGTGAAAAATGAAGAAATTTACCAAATTAGGGCCAGAAATGAAGTTGCCTGACCTCAACCCTCTCATTCTTGTCTTCCATATCACCTGTCTCGCAGAGAGAAAACAATTCTTACCTTCTTTCATTAAGAAATCCGGCGGGTTAATTTTTACTATAGATTTCAGTTGACAGCTGTACTCTTCCTCCACTTGACAACAGTTGTTCGGCGTAAACCCACACATCTGACACCTCCAGACACTGAACAATAGCGTGCAGAACAGTTTCCCTGTCCCGCCCACATCTTGGACAGATCGGAGTATCCAGGCATCCGTGCCTTGAGAGTTTGTCCCAAACAGGTAAGGCTCTGCGGTAACACTGCCAAGCCAAAGACTTCTGAAAATTATCCGGGGTCTTCAGCCTGAATGTACGTGTTCAATGGCTCTCTTGAGGGCATACCACCATTTGTTATTTATAATGGATCCAGTTAATGTCCTCTGAATCAACATCTTAATCTGGTCTCTGTGCTCCTTAAAAGCCAAAAGGGACGTATTAAGTTTCCAGTAGTCGGCACCTCTATGTAATTTATCTATGTCAAGCTTACAGGTGACCATCTTGTGATCACTGTAGCTGACCATGTTCTGTGTACACCTAGCTATCTTTCTATCTACTTTTCTAATTAACACTCTATCTATGTACGACCTGGAAGATCCGTCACTACTTGACCATGTCCACAATGGAGCATTTAGATATTCCAGCCTATATGGATCTACCAGCTCAAAATGTCTTAGTAGATCCTGGAAGCAAGCATTACCTTTCCTACCTGTACAGGAGCCAACATAATCCACGCGTGCGTCACAGATTGTGTTATAGTCTCCTAGCACAACTAAAGGATGCGATGTACCAAGAAACTTCTCCAGGTTCTGAAAATAATCACTTTGCCCAGTTGTATGGTGGAGTGCATAAATTGCAACCAGTCTGATAGTTTTACAAAGGCTGAATGTCAAGTCGATGACGACCAGCCTACCTTCTGGATCTGAAAAAAATCAACTTTTTCTCAGAAATCCAGTTTCTTTTTAACAGGACCAACAGTCCACTCCTGCTAGGAGGACAGCTCGGAGAGAAAATACTCTCGTAACCGTCAAACAGCAGGAGCAGATCTCTTGGCCCCCTCAACTGGGTTTCTGTAGCAAAAACAACATGTAAATCCCTTGACCTGATGTCATTTAGGAGGCATCCTTGCTTCCAGCTTGACATCAGGCCATGCACATTTATGCACTCTACATGAATGCAAGACATCGACTTACCTTAGTCAGTGGTTTTCTCCTTTTCCCGGGTTCGTGGGGTGGTGCTTTGACATAAGTCCTCGTACATGGATTTGTTAAAATCCAGTCTCAGAGGACCTATGTCTGTTGGGTAGTATTCTTTTAGAATCCGATAGTTCATTTCATCTATTTGATAGATGGTTACATTGTCAGGGATTTTATGGTAATGTTTAAATATGTTCGCTGTAGGAACTCTTTCCATTTTGTGGGTTAATTGTTTATTTTGGGTGTTTATTGCCACCATAACTATTTTAAATTCCATTTTCTTTGGGCTGGATGAGGGGGGACAATCTTTCTAGGTTTGGGGGAGTGGATGTAGGGTGGGATTGGATGAAAGGTGAAGGCCAGGAGGGGGGAAAGTCAGCACTGTAGGGAGGGAGGTGAGCCTCAGCATTGGGGGGAGGGGATATCGTCTGATATCCGGGATTAGATGGGGAGGAATCCAATATTATTGAATTTGGGGGGGGAGTAGTGGTGGGGAGGGTGGTTTCTTCTTGTGTGTTTGCAGCTGGGTTTTTTTTCTTATTTGTGCTGGGGGTGGGTGAGGTAAAATTGTAATTTTTCCTTTTTGATGGTTTTTTGGGCCTTGTCACCAGCTTGTTGAGCATTCTCAGTGCCGGGGTCCTGCTGGTCATTCTTTTGGTTTTGCTGTTCATGACTTTCTTTTTCTTTGTGGGTGGGGAAGTTTGCTCAAATGTGACCCTTTTCACCACACTCGTAGCATCGGGGTTTTCTCCCCTCTACCATCTATGTGGATATTTATGACTATATCTTCCAGGGTATGGGGTGGCTGCCTGGATGATGACTTCCAGTCCTTAGCCCCGCCAGTTCTGTTGCTGGATTCTTGTTGCTTCTATCACTTTTATCTTGTCCTCCAGCCCCATTAGTAGGGCTGAGCATAGCCAAGTGACATCCACTTTCAGTGATATTTCCTCTATTGATACTTTCTACGTGCGCCTACCTAGGTACATCACTAGTGGCACTATCTCATTTGTTTTTAATGGTTGTATCTAGTATTTCATTGCTTTTTCTTCATCTTTGAAGTATACGACCACCGTCACATACCTTTTCCCTCTTGCTAGAAACTCGACATCTTGCCATATCGGCTGTAAGCATTTTTCTATTTGTTTGTTAGTAACCTTTTTGATTTTCTTTTCTTTAATTATCTTGGATTTAAGGATAATAATTATGTTTTGGGTTCTATTAGTTCGTTTGGAAGGGTGGCCCTGGCATCGAAACCCTCCCTTGCAAACATTTTTGTGTTGCAATAACACACCTGGTTCAACACACAATTAAAAAATTTTTTTTTAATACCTGCCGCAGCAGTAAAATAATCTGTTTTTGATTTTCAATTTGGTTTGCATCTTTTACAGAAGAATTATTCATTTTATCATTCACAGATACTGAGGAATTCATTATTTTTTCAAGAGTTTTTTCATTTGAAGACATGTCTTCAATGTTTATTTTTTTCAAAAACAGGATTGTAGTAAAAATGCACAAATAATTATTCCCCTCCCCCTTATGGAAGGGAACAACAGTTCTCTACGTCTGTTGAACACAGAACACAGATATCAAAAGTTCAACAACAATAATAACAAGAAATTACTAAACGAATAATGCAAACTTAACCAATACCAATAACGATGAAATAACTTACAAAAACCACGATATTTCAGATGTAGAAGGTTCTTTATGTGAAATTATAAAATTATAAATTGATCAAGTATTTCTTTTATATTTTCATTTGTATAATTGGAAGATGCTAATTTGAATTTTAAAATTTAATGCAATTGTAACTGTCCATTTGTTATAGATTAGATGTGCATGGGTTCTAATTCTAAGAATATCTATTCAATATTTATTTAATGTAATTAATTTATCTATCAATCTATTTGTATGTATCACCTTATATTTTGATATCACACACAAAAAAACACTATATATAGTCACTAATCTATATCTTTATTAGATCTCCTATAATATTTAAAGGTTTTATAAAACCTACGTCTACATGTTGAAAGTGCCTTTGATTGACAATTTATTAAGTTCTTATGTTTATATAATAATATATATAGTGATTCCTTCATACAGAGACAGCAACTATTAGATTTATGTATGTATGGTATGGTTGAATCTATTATTCACCAATCTAATCTATAGTTAACTTTGTTTTTCTTAAGTTTATGTATATATGTAGCTAATGATGTGGTATTAGTAGCTATATTCGGCTTAAAGGAGTGTATGTGTGTTAAAGTCTTTGTTTAAAATTAACAGAACTCCCTATATATACTATATTATTTGAATTATTAGTTAGTGTAACTATGCATTTGTATATGACGTTAAATCTTCTACAGTTGCCTTTTAAAGGGCATAATTCTTTGTTTTTATTTTTACATGAGCAGTTTTTATTTTTATTATTATATTTCTGTTCAGATGAATGGTGCCTACTATTATTATGATTATTTGTGGTGTATGAATTTCTTGTAGTATTATTTATTGTGGAGTTAGATACATTTATTGTTTGTGAATTATTATTTTTATTTTTTATTAGCCTGTGGCATTTTCTATATTTTCAAATGTATGGTAGTTAGAATTTTGCTTGGGTTTTGTTATATCAATATTATTGTTAGGTGTTCCAGTATTTTGAGTATTATATATATATACTCCTATTGTTACTTCTTATCTTATTATTATTGTTATTATTATTACAGCTGTTTTTATATTTGTTAATTTTTCTTTTACTCGAACACGTGATAATAGATTCTATGTTTGGTGTTGTAGAGAAGGATATTTTAATTGATGATCTATTAAATATGTGGTGATACTTATGATTGCTAAGAAAGTTTTTCTTAACTATATTTAAAAACTTTTTTTGCTAAACCCTTAACATTTAATGAAAATGGAGGTGTGTACCAAATAATTTCTCTCTTTTCACTCCTATTAGGTAGTTTATCACATTTATATATTGGTTTTGGGATTTGTATTTTTTTCACTGAGTATTTATTGTTATTATATATAGTTCTTTGTCTATCATTATTTTTTTCTAGGTTTTGAATTGTGTTGTGTAGAAGTTTTCTCATTTTGTATTAATTGCATATTATTGTTATAGTTAAGGTTATCTTTATTTCTTAGTTTAGTATCACATGTAGTTTTGTTTAATTCCATTTGTGCTCTGTAAATTTTTAGTTTATTATCCTTTATGTATTTAATATTTTGTTTGAATCCACTAGCAGCTAAAGCTTGATTGTAATAATTGGCATGATTTTTTAAAATTTCTTCATTATAAGATAGGTTAGATATTCTAGTAGATATACTATTTACGATACTTTTAAGTAATGATATATGATAATTTGAATTAATATTTATATATTTAAGATATTCATTAGGTATATGAATATGGAATAGGTTGAATGGAGAATAGGTTGAATTATCAAGGTCTAAAGTTACATCTGAAAAATTTGCTTTAGAATAACTTTCCTCAAATGTGATAGATAAACCAACATTTTTGTAGTTCCTCTCTCATTTTTCCTCTCTTTCTTTTGGCTCTACTGTTATACACTAGGAGAACATGTTCTCTATATAATCCTCCTTTCATATTATATATATATATATATATATATATATATATATAT
>NC_068982.1:86299419-86305329 GCF_001194135.2 Octopus bimaculoides | reverse complement strand
AAGAAAACTTTTAACTACCTCTATTCCTTTCTCCCCCTCTCTCTACCTCTTCCTCTCTTGCTCTCAAACGCATACACGTGCAAGTACACAATCATTCAGTAAAATATTACTCATGTTCGTCAATGTTTTGTAAATATACCACGATTTTCACTAGGGTTTTAGGGTCAGGGTTAGGGTTTAGGGATAGGGTTACGGTTAGGGTTAGGATTAGTGTTATAGTTACGGTTTTAGGGTCAGGGTTAGGGTTTTAGGGTTAGGATTTAGGGTTAGTGTTAGGATTAGGGTTGGGTAATCGTGCGGGTGTTAATCTGAAAAATGACAGATATGTGAAAAGTATCGACCCTGCCATCTATTATAACTTTTGTTGTTCTGTTTAATATATACATAGATTATACCTCCAAAGAAGAGAGTTTGCTGGGGAAAGACAGCAACTGGTTTAAAATGACAGCAACAGAGTGCAGCAATTCACCACATTCCAGAAGCTACTTTGAACATAATGCAAAATGATGCATCAACATCTTCTGCCCAATCTGATAGAATTCTGGCTAAACTAGCAAAAAAAATTGCCAGCAATTGCTTCATCACAAATTGCCGTCCTAGCTCCTGCGAAAAGTGATTACCCTGCTATGTATAATCAGGGCAGCGCAAAAAGTTGTTTTGCACAAGCATTTCTATAGCCAAATAGATGGATGAAATTTACGTAACCTATGGACACATAAGAGGTGCAGCAATATCAAAGGAAGGTTAACTAGGAAGATAGTTTTTGTATGTGGCAGATGTTCAGGAGCAATAAACATTGAAAATGTGCAGAAAACAGCTTCTGCCACATTCCAAGGAGAAAAACTAGAAGTAGTTGATAGCTTCCATTACCTAGGTGACCAAGTCAGTAGCAGGGATGGGTGTACTGAAAGTGTAGCTGCTAGAATAAGAATAGCTTTGGCAAAGTTCAGAGAGCTTCTACCTCTGTTGGTGACAAAGGGTGTCTCGCTCAGAGTAAAAGGTAAACTGTATGACGCATGTGTACAAACAGCCATGCTACATGGCAGTGAAACATGGGCCGTGACTGCTGAGGATGTGTAAGCTTGCAAGGTTTAAAGCTAGTATGCTCCGCTGGATGTGTAATGTCAGTGTGCATACTTGACAGAGTGTAAGTACCTTGAGAGAAAAGTTAGACCGAAGAAGAATCAGATGTGGTGTGCAAGAGACGACTGTGCTGGTATGGTCATGTGGTATGAATGGATGAGGATAGCTGTGTGAAAAAGTGCCACACCCTAGCGGTTGAGGGAACCTGTTGAAGAGGTAGACCCAGGAAGACCTGGGATGAGTTGGTGAAGCACAATCTTCGAACATTAGGCTTCACCGAGACAACGACTAGTGACTGAGACCTTTGAAAATATGCTTTGAGACCATAACCCGTGGGTTATGCCAGGGGTGTAACCAGCCCACTTATGCTTACCTTTCCTAAACTGTGCTTGAGGCAAGTGAAATCGAAATCGATGACTGGCACCCGTGCCAGTGGAGCGCTAGAGCACCATCCGACCATGATCGTTGCCAGAGCAGCTGACTGGCTTCCATGCCAGTGGCACATAAAAAGCACCATTCGAGCGTGATCGCTACTAGCGTCGCTTCACTGGTTCTTGTGCTGGTGGCATGTGAAAAAATATTTGAGCGAGTATGACGCATGTGTGCGAACTGCCATGCTATATGGCAGTGAAACCTGGACCATGACTGCTGAGGACATGCATAAGCTTGCAAGGAATGAAGCAAGTATGCTCTGATGGATGTGTAATGTCAGTGTGCATACGCGACAGAGTGTAAGCACCCTGAGAGAAAAGTTAGATTTAAGAAGCATCAGATGTGTGCAAGAGAGATGACTGCACTGGTATCGTCATGTGTTGCGAATCAATGAGTTAAAAAGTGCCACACCCTAGCGGTTGAGGGAACTTGTGGAAGAGGTAGACCCAGGAAAACCTGGGATGAGGTGGTGAAGCATGACCTTCGAACATTGGGCCTCACCGATGCAATTAGTAGTGACTGGGATGTTTGGAGATATGCTGTGCTTGAGAAGACCTGACAAGCCAAGTAAGACCATAGCCCATGACCCTTGCCAGTGGGTGTAACCAGACCATTTATGTATTTATAAATACCCCTCATTCATTTGACACTAAATCTTGCTTGCGAAGATCTATTGAGGCAAATGAAATCAAAATCATAATTGTCGACTTGGCTGATGATGGTAGCACCTGATTGGCACTTGTGCCAGTGGAACGTTAAAAGCACAACCGAACGTGGGGTGTAATCAGGCCACTTATGAGTACCCTTCATTCATTGGACAATGAACTTTGCTTGCGAAGACCTGTTGAGGCAAGTGTAAACAAAAATTGCTGACATGGCTGATGACAGTACTGCCTGATTGGCATTTGTGCCAGTGGTATGTTAAAAAAACATACGGGCGTGGTTGTTGCCAGGGCTACGGTTTGGATCCCATGCCGATGACACGTGAAAAACACCATTCGAGCATGATGGTTGCCAGTGTCGCCTTACCGGCACATGTGCTGGTGGCATATGAAAAACAACATTCGAACATGGTCGTTGCCAGTGCTGCCGAAGTGGCTCCCGTGGAGGTAGCACGTAAAAACACTTTGTGAGTGTGGTCGTTGCCAGGACCGCCTGATTGTTCCTCGTGCTGGTGGCACATAAAAAGCACCCACTATACTGTTGGAGTGGTTGGCATTAGGAAAGGCATCCAGCTGAAGAAACTTTGCCAGACCAGATTGAGCCTGGTGCAACCTCTGGCTCACCAGTCCTCAGTCAAGCCGTCCAGCTCATGCCAACATGGAAAGTAGACATTAAACGATGATGATGATATACACATGTGTAAATATATATGCATATATACATGTATATATAACAAAGTAAACTTGCAAGGTACCGCACAAGTGAAAATATATAGGAAAGGTTTGAAAATGCAGAGGTCTTTTAAAGATATTTATTGACGTGACTGGTTTCACTTTTTTTAAAAAGCGTTTGTCAAAAGTAAAATGTAAAGTTTTGTATAAGCTTTGCTGTGTTAAAAAATGGTTATCATAATTGTATTGAAATAGTTATACAGTCTATGATAATGATAAGAAAATGTTAAAAAATAGAATCTTTGACAATGATAAGAAAATGTTAAGAGGGGCTTTTTGTTTAAACAGTTTGCATGAAAGTGTTCAAAATAGGTAATAAAATAAATTTATAATTATTTTAAGTTGATCAAAAATCATGGTTGTATAAGCAGCATATATACAGAAGGAAATATATTTAAGTATTTATGCAGAATTTTTGGGGAATGACCAACCTTCTGTCTTGTAGTGTGTGTATGAGAAATGTTTACTATTTTTAGACATAGTGTGTGAGGTTGGTGGGAGAGAGCATTGTGAAATCAAAAGGATTTTTTTTTTGTTTTTGGACTAGTCTGTCATGGTGCAGTAGTTTTTGGGACTGGTCTTAGAGTTCAAAATGGTGTGTGTGTGTATGTGTCTCTGTGCATGTTTCTATGTGTGTGTGTGTGTATATATTTGTGTTTGTGTGTGGGTGTTTTGATTGGTCTTAGAGTGTGGGTGTGTATGGGTTTGTGTATGTGTGTGTTTTATATTTAGCAGGATGATGCGTGTATATGTGTGCATGCATGTGTGTATATGTTTTTCATGTGTGTGTGTATGTGTGCGTCTGCATGTGTATGTTTGTGTGTGTGTGTGTGCAGTATTTGTTGTGGTGAAGTGTGTGTGTACGTGTGAGTGCAAGTGTATGTTATTGTGTAGTGTGTGCATATGTTTGGGTGTATTATTATGAGTGTTTTATTTGTATTGTTTGTGCAGTGTGCATGTATACGTGTGGGTGTCTTTGTGTGAGTGTCTCATAATTGTCAGGGCGGTTTGTGTAGGTGTGTGCATGTATGTGTTTACATAAGTGTGTGTGTGTGTGTGCACGTGTGTATGTGTTTGTTCGTGTGTGTGTGTGTGTGTCTGTGTGTGTGTATGTTTGTGTGTGTGCTATATTTGTTGTGGCAAAGTGTGTGTGTGTACATGTGAGTGCAGGTGTGTATGTTATTATTCTGTGTAGTGCATGCATATGTTTGGGTATATTATTGTGAGTGTTTTGTTTATGTTGTTTGTGCAGTGTGTGTGTATACATGTGGTTGTGTTTGAGTGTGTCTATGTATCTTGTATTTGTTAGGGTTGTGCGTGTTATTGTGTCTGTGAATGTTTGTTGGGATTGTATTGCATGTATATATGTCTGTGTGTACATATGTGTGTATGTATGTGTGTGTATTGGTGGGTGTGTTTGTGGGTGTGTTTGTGTGTGTGTCTTGTAATTGTCAGGTAGGTGTGTGCATGTACGTGTTTACATACGTGTGTGTGTCCGTGAGTGTTGGTTGTTATTGTTAGAATTGTATTGCATGTGTATATATGTATGTGTTTTTTCTTGGAATGTTTGTGGGTTTGTGCTCGAGCATGGTGATATTGTGTTTGTGCGTTTGTGTATATGTATGTGTGCGTTTGTGTGGGAGGTTTGCATTGTATTTGTTTGTGTGTTTGTACATCTGTGTGTGTTTCTGTGTGTACTTGTTGTGGATCATACCTGAGGGGTATGTTAGAGTATGTTGAGTTGTGGTCTGTATTTTTTAATAAGTATATTTTCCTTATTTATTCATGTAGGTCAGTGGTGTTGTCTGGGCATTGATATAGTGGGAAAACTAGGAATTTGGGAGACTTGCTTTGTGGACAGATATCTAAGTGGTATGTGTCTTGTGGTGGGGTCCCTCAGTTGTTGGCAGTGGACTGTTATGCTATCTCTGAGGGTAAGACTAGTCTGCCCTGTGTAGTCCTTGTGGCACCCTTCCTACCTAATAGCATAAAGTAAATTCTTTGATGCGCAAGTGAAGTTATTTTTTATAACAAAAATGTGTCCTGACTGGAATTTGTATAATGTACATTCAATGAGGTGGATGCAAGTCCTGCAGTTAGATCTACCACATTTTTTGATGGTGGGTGTTGGGCTTGTGTTGGGTAATTTTGCATTGGTGAGTAAGTTTGGATTGTCTCTTGCTTTTTATTATTTTATAGGTTTCAAGTGATTTTTTTAGACATGGGTCTTGACTCAGTAGTGGGATGTTCTTGTATATAATCATGTAAGCTTCTGTATTTCTTGGATTGTGTATTGAGAGATATGGAAAACTATTTAATGTACCTTGAGGGTGTTTCAGTTTTCATAAGTCTTGGATATCGATTGTCTTGGCCTGTTCTATTCCATTGTCAACTAATGATGCTGAGTACTATCTTTCGAGAAGAATTGCCTTTAGTTCTTGGAGTTATTTCGCATACTAAAATTTAAGATTCTTCTTGCTAGATTGAATGGGTTGTTTGTCTTTGTGTGATTTGGGTGATTGGAGGTGAACAGGCGGTATTGTTTGGAATCAGTTGCTTTGTAGTGGATATCAGTTTCAATGTTTGTGCTTTTTTTATAATAAGAATGTCGAGAAATGGAAGTTGGTCTTGACTATATTCCATTGTAAATTGGATATAGTTTTTGACACTTGATTAAACTTTTGAATTCATTGAGTTAGTCGAATGTGTGAGACCATAGGATGAGGCACTCATCCAAGTAGTGTTTCCAGTTCTCCAACAGGTATTTGTGGAAAGATGGGCTGTATTTTGATTTGGCTTGTTCATCGATTTGTAGCTCTAGGTAGGCCATCACCAGATTGGCATGAGTTGGGGTAACTTTAGTAATCATTGCAGTCCTTGATTCCTGTCTGCAGATATTATTAAAAGTTAAGAAGTTATTTTGGAGGATAAACTTAAGGCCTTCGATGATAAATTCTTTTTTTATTCTTTCCGGGACCTCATTGGGGTATTTTTCTAGCCA
>NC_068982.1:86296415-86299319 GCF_001194135.2 Octopus bimaculoides | reverse complement strand
CCCTGAAACTCGGGTCCGTACGTATCGCAGATCAAGATGGGAAGGATAACGTTCTTAAATGCAGTGAGTGGTGAAGACCTGGGTATATAGAGGAGAGGGCTACTGGATCGCAATGATACAGAGAAACAGGGATGTGAGGGCATTGAGAGGTAAGCAAGCAAAGAGCATGAAGAGGTAAGCATAGAGCATGAAGGAGGAAATGTGAGGAAGAGAAGAGTTGAGATGTAGCGATGTAGTTTGGTTTGTGTAACACACAGATCGGGGGCTAGTGGATAGCAATGATACAGTGAAACAGGCCCAAGAGGATAAGATTGGAGAGTGAAAGGTAAGCAAAGTGCATGAAAGAGGATATGTGAGGAAGAGAAGAGATGTAGTTTGCTTTGTTGAAGGAGGGTGTGAGAAAGGTTTTTTTGTTACGAGTGGGTGGAACACACAGCACTATTAGAACTCAATTTTACTGATGTGAGTGGGTCTTCTCAAGAACCTCATATCACCAGACATCTTGGTCCATTGTCATTTCTTCCATTAGGCCCAACATCCTGAGATCGGTCCTTACCACTTCGTCCCATGTCTTCCTGGGTCTACCTCTTCTACGGGTACCATCTACCTCCAGTGATCAGCACTTCTTTATGCAGCTGTTCTCATTCATACGCATCATATGTCCAAACTAATGTAATCTCTCTTGCATGCTGCATTTGATTCCTCTTATGCCCAACTTTTTTCTCAATGTGGTTGCACTTTATCATACATACACACTGATGTTGCACCTCCAATGGAGCATACTGCTTTCATTTCTCTCCAGTCTACATGTCTTCTGCATTCAGAGCCCATGTCTCACTACCATGGATTATAGCTGTTTACACACAAACATCATACAATCTACCTTTCACTCTGAGAGAGAGTCCTTTTGCTGCCAACAAAAGTAATATCTCTCTGAACTTCCTCCATCCTATTATTATTCTAGAAACAATACTTTCAAAACAACCTCCACCATTGTTAATTTTGTCACCTAGGTAACAGAAACTAGCTATAACCTCAAGAGAGCTTACTGGGCATTTGAGAGTATCTGTACTCTTAGTGCTTATTTTTCCTGCACATCTGCCACATACAAAGATGACTTTATCTATTAATCTACCTTCGATTCCACTGCACCTCTTATTTGTCCATAGCTTACACTGAGTGCAGTGAATGGAATTTTTTCCATCTCATTTCCTACATATTGGGCAGGGCCTAACAACAACTTTAGTCTTTGCTAGGTTAACTTTAAGAACTTTTGATTTCAGGCTTTGCTTCCATACCTGGAATTTCTTCTCTAATTCTGCTAAAAATTCTGCAATAAGAGTGAGGTCATCAGCATATAGTAGTTCCAATGGGCATCCAGTTTTAGATTCCTCTGTTAAGGCCTGGAGAACTATAATGAATAAAAGTGAGGACTGAGCATCGGTGAACCCCTACTTGTACACTAAATTCATCATTGTATTCCTAGCCACCTTACTGACAGCACCACCATACATGGTCTGTACAGATCTAATAAGCTGCTCTTCTACTCCAAGCTTCCTTAGAGACCACCAGATAACAGAACAGGAAACTCTGTTGAAAGCTTTCTCCAGTTTGACAAAGTCTAACTACACTGGCTCACTTTTGGTCAAGTACTTTTCTTACAGCTATCTCACTAGGAAGATGGCATCTGTGGTACTCTTCCTAGGTACAAAACCAAACTACATCTCGCAAACACTTGCCAGCTAGCATAGAGCTTTGGTACATAGTTTATTCAGTGAATTACAATGAATCAGTTTCCCCATTCAATACATTATCCAAAACAGGAGCCAACAGGAGATGAAGAGGGTATGAGAATAGGGAATGTAAGTTGACCTGTAAGAGAAGAAAGGGTGACTACAAAGGATGGTTTAAGTATTGTATGTCTAAATGTTTATATATGAGGTACTTTTAACTGTATACGACACTCATCTGAGTGCCTGCATGAAGGTATAAGGTATAAGTAAAATATGTACTCCCACACAGCACAAAAGGATTATATGAGTCACCAAGTGAAACAGTTCATGTATGAATTAAGATGATGGTGGTGGGGAATGGTGGGTGGCTGGGCATAATGGTGTGCAAAAAATGGATGCCGTGCACTGACCTTGTGCAAACAAGGCCAGTTCCCACATAGGTAGATGGGCTTAGGAGAAAAGTCGTAGTATTTAACTATTATTATCATCATTTACTATTAATACTAAATTAACTTACATGTACATTTTAATCAGCAAATTTATAGTATAAACATTTTGCAATGAGAAAGGGAGGCTAACTGAAATTGAAATGAAATACATGTGACCTTTGCAATTGAGATAGTGAAAGGAGGAGGAAACCTAGATTCATTGACTAAGTTACATTTCAATAATAATAAAAACTTAGCTGATTGATTCAAGAGAGAACAAGCTGTTGTTTCATGAATGTCATAATAAATAAAGGGAATGATATTAGGAAAATTATTGTTAAATATATGAAGGATGCTGTGCACAAACTTTGTGCAAATGAAGTTTAATCTCCACATAGGTAGACAGGCTTAGGAGAAAAATCGTAGTATTTAACTATTATTATTATTATTATTAAAATGTGATGATGGTGACGCAGATGATGATATTATTGTTCTTCTTCTTATTATTATTTTACTTCTCAGAGTTCATCGTCTTCTTAAGCCAGGTTGATTCTGTAAGAGCGGACAAAGTCTCTTTCCGCAAATTATAAGCTTTGATACTTGTATGCTAAGTTCTCGCGGAAGAAACAGCACCCGAACACAATTCACAAAATCCTAGCCATCCCCGATAGAACAGTGGTTTGGGGAGGGCCTGCTCTTCTTCTTCTTCTTCTTCTTCTTCTTCTTCTTCTTCTTCTTCTTCT
>NC_068982.1:86280373-86292563 GCF_001194135.2 Octopus bimaculoides | reverse complement strand
ACTTCAGTTAGTAATTTTTTTTTCATAATGTTTCTTCTGACGTTGGCAAGTTTGTTACTGTCTCTGTAGGGTCTTACTTCAAGGTGTTTCTGTCTCCAGTTTAAGTAGGTTTGTACAGTATTAGATTTATCTGTTGGGAAATATATGGCATGGTAGAAGGCTGTAAGAACTTCTTTATTATCTTCCCTAGACCATTTTTCATTCTTTTTCTTTTGGTTATTTGATGACGAGCATGGATGGCCATCTGTTGGAATATTATTATTATTATTATTATTATTATTATTATTATTATTATTATTATCATTATCATCATCATCCTTAATTATTAATGTGGAGAAGAATTTTCTTTCGGCTGATATCAGTTTCTTTAAAGGAGCAACATGATTTAGAATTGAATTATTTAGGTCATTGTAAGTCATTTTCATGATATTCTGTGGGATATTAATATCTAGGGTAATTTTTAATGCTTGTATTCCTACAAAAGAAATGAATTTCATAGCCATAGGACTTTGGTCATGATCTTGTAGGTTATCCTTTAATTCGCTCACACAAGCTTTTGCTTTGAATGCCATGAGATGTCTTCGATTGACTGTAAATTTATGTCACCAAGAGATTTTTCTTGCTCTATCAGTGATGCCATTGTCAAGTTTTGTGATTTGCTTATTTCATAAGCACCGGTGTAGGAACAAGGATCAAATAGTCATAAACTGTGAATTTCTATATCGCTGTAGCAGCACAACCAACAGCAGAATGTATGAGAAGAGGTAACAACATCAGCCGTGACTTTGTAGTAATGGAATTAATTGTGTGTCCCCGTTTATTTTAATCGCAATATATATATAAAAAAAACAAAACAGACAAGTTCACATAAAACTTGTGCATACCATGTGACTGGTAGTTTTTAATTATTTAAACAAATGTACAGTATTTGTTATATATTCATTAGGAGTTCAGTACTCAACACTTGACAATTTTATGTAGTTTCCATCCTCCTTTAGCCTGTGTAATAAAGCGGTAATCACTTAAAAATTATAGGTTTTCAGAATAATTATTTACTTTGTTGCAATAAGCAAATATGGCAAATATGTTCTTAAATAAGACGCTAATCTTCTGGAGGTAATTTTCTCCAGAAGGTATTTACTATCAAATTTGAAAATGCCACTATGCAAGAAATAGAAGCTAAGTTTTTCTCAAAACAACTTCTGTCTTAAAAAAGTAAAGCACATTGGATCATATAATCTGGGATACATTGTCTTTAAAGAAAAGTTGGGCTATTTCATCTGAATTGTCTTTGAACATAGGTCAATTGGCTGATATAGAGCTAAACAACAACTTGGTGCACAGAAATAAGAATCTTTCTCAGAAATATTATAAATATCTCAGGAGCAATAAACACTGAGAATGTGCAGAAAAGAACCTTTACCACACTCCAGGGAGAAAAACTAGAAGTAGTTAATAGCTTCCGCTACCTAGGTGACCAAGTTTGTAACGGGGGAGGGTGCGCTGAAAGTGTAGCTGCTGGAATAAGAATAGCCTGGGCAAAGTTTAGAGAGCTCTTACCTCAGTTGGTAACAAAGGGTCTCTCACTCAGAGTAAAAGGCAGACTGTATGACGCATGTGTACGAACAGCCATGCTACATGGCACTGAAACATGGGCCGTGACTGCTGAGGACATGCGTAAGCTTGCTAGAAACGAAGCCAGTATGCCCCGATGGATGTGTAATGTCAGTGTGCATACTTGACAGAGTGTAAGTACCTTGAGAGAAAAGTTAGACCTAAGAAGCATCAGTTGTGGTGTGCAAGAGAGATGATTGCTCTGGTATGGACATGTGGCAAGAATGGATGAGGATAGCTGTGTGAAAAAGTGCCACACCTGTGGAAGAGGTAGACCCAGGAAGACCTGGGATGAGGTGGTGAAGCACGACCTTTGAACTTTAAGCCTCACCGAGGCAATGACTTCTGACTGGGACCTTTGGAAATATGCAGTACGTGAGAAGACCCGGCAAGCCAAGTGAGAGCATAAGCTGGAACCTCTGCCAGAAGTGTGGCCTGCTCACTTATCCGTATCTTTACTTAATTGGACACTAGACTCTGCTAGCGAAGACCTGTTGAGGCAAGTAAATTTGAAATCTGAAATCGAACCGAATCCGACGACTGGCACCCATGCCAACCTCTCCTTCATTGGACACTAAACTCTGCTTGCAAAGACCTGTTGGGACAAGTGAAATCGAAATCGAAATTGAACCATATCCGATGAGTGGCACCTGCGCCAGTGGAGCACTAACAGCACTGTCCAAGCGTGTTCATTGTCAGAGCAGCTATCAGGCTTCCATGCTAGTGGCCCGTAAATAGCACCATTTGAGTGTAATCGTTACGAGTGTTGCCTTCCAACACTTGTGCTGCTGGCACGTTAGAAAATCATTTGAGCAAGGTCATTGCCAGTGCCCCTGGACTGGCTCCCGTGCAGGTGGCATGTAAAAAACACCTTTTGAGTGAGACTATTGCCAGTACTGTGTGACTAGCCCTTGTGCTGGTGTCACGTAAAAGCACCCACTACACTCTCAGAGTGGTTGGCGTTAGGAAGGGCATCCAGCAGTAGAAACTCTGCCAAATCAGATTGAGCCTGGTGCAGCCTTCTGGCTTGCCAGTCCTCAGTCAAATCATCCAATCCATGCTAGCATGGAAAGCGGATGTTAAATGATGATGATGATGATGATTCTCAGAAATGCCTCCAGTAGAATATGAACTTGCAGTCCAGTACAGACTCAGTTTGATCACTTTACTTCTTGTAATACTTCTTTATAGATTTAATTACCCTGTGCACGTAAGCAAAATAAGGGTATTGTAATCACTCGTCTTTGTCTGTGCGTTTGCAAAATTACTGGAAAACGGCTGAATGGATTTTCTCCATTGGGTGAGTAGCTCGAAATGATGAACATACAGTTTGATTATCTTCAAATATACATAAATACATGCATAGATTGCAACTGTGCATGTGCATACAGTGATGGATTCAAGGGTTTCATTTATTTATGAGTTGATTTTTAAATTTCACGGGAGTATGAATTCATTTTATTTTGTTCACTTTCTTTTTCATATGGATCGACCCTTGTCTGTGCGTGTACAGATCATGGTGTACTTATGCATGTAGACATGTGAGTACATACATACATAGATATGCGACTGTGTGCATGTGTACAGTGATGGATTCGATGATTTCATTTATTTATGAGTTGATTTCTTAATTTCACTGGAGTATAAATACCTATAATGTTGATACTTTAAAAAAAAAAGTTCAGTTCAATCAAAAAGCATGGGTAAGCAACGCATTGCATACCACACTATAATTTGTGAAAAAATTTATCAATGCACAGGGTATGCATTGCCCTTCTGATGCTTTTTTTTCATTATGAAATGTGTCTTATCCTTACATACACCTAGAGTCACTATTTAGTTCTAAATTCTTTTCTTTTACATATTTTAATTTGGTTACAATAGAAATGTAAAGCAAAACAGAATTTTGCAGTAGCAAAATAAAATTAACAAAACAATACTGTTTCAGTACAGGACCTAAAAACAAAATATAATCCTGATAAAACTGCTTTATCTAAGTATTGTTGTTATCATGTAGCACCAAGTTGGCTGTCATTGGCTGGTCTGTAATCAAAAACCCTCTATTCATGACCATCTTGCCTTTTCCCTAACCACTGTGTGCAAATTCCTCCTTCCTATCAGTTCAACAAGGCCCATTTGTACACAAAGGATCCAAGGATCCAACCTTAATTTTTCCTAACATTTCTTCACCTATATGTACAATCCCATGTGAATATCTACACTGACTTCATGAAAAAAGACTTCTAAAACACCCTCCAACAGGTTCATGTTTGTCATATCCCCTCAAAAGACAATGAAACAATCACTATACACAATAAGAGAACCTTATTGCATCCTTGTAGCAAAGCTCATAGTCACTACAAACACTAGGTGTCACCATTACTCCCACATTTGAGACATACACACACATTCTCCAGCACATATATAAAGAAAGGCTTCTTGCATTCAGGCATGCTTCACCTCTCACTTTTCTAAAGTGAACTCTACTACTCAGATCTGGTTGTTTTTCCTTGTCATCACCCATATGATGGTCCACTCTACCAAGTCCTACATTAATGAATCCTAGTATATATTATTTTTCCTCCAGAATGTTACCTCTCTGGAAATCCTTCCACGCACATGTTTTTACTACAGTTATTGAATTGTAACTAATGCTAATTTAATTGATCTCATTGGTTTTGTGAAGGTAATAGCTGTAGTTTCTCTTTTCACAGACCAAATCAATAAAGGAAAACACTACATTATCCAATGTGTCCTTCTTTTACAAAATGGTTGAGTATGATTTGAGGAAGGCAGGAATGGTATTTTCAGCACATCAAATTACTGCAGAGAAACTCCATCATTGGCTCGTTTATAAGTATGGTTTATTATCACCATACAAAACTGAAATAAATATAAAGTTGCAAAGCTGAATTCAAATTTGTGAAGTTGATTATATATAAAAATGTATGCACTGAAAAGTGATATTTTAAAACCATTTATAAGGATATATTTTACAATATGGAAAAATAACCTCCAATATCTGTTCAAACATGCTTCAAGTTACATTAGTGGTTTCACTAAAGCAATTCTGTATCTGATTGTAAATAAATTATGCTTATTGCTTATGTAACACCTCTGATTTGAAGAGGCCCAAAAGAATCAGTTAGAGGAGATAACTTTCATCCCATCAAGTGCAGCGAAATAATTCAATCGATAGTCTTTGGTTTATTGATTATAAGTTCTTGGGTAATAAGCAGAAAACTAGCAATTGTATTGTGGTTACTGTAACCAAACTCTTATAGACAGTTGTATTTACTTTTGCCATTTTGTTATTTTGTAGTAATAAAATATATTGTTTTAAAAAAATTTCATCATACATCTATGATCCAGTCACTGACATTTTACTTTTCTGTATTCTTATGAAAATGATAATAATTTTTAGGGAAAATTGAGTAAGAAAATCAAGTAATTTACCTGACTGAAATCAGTCAGTACCTTTTATCTATAAATGTTTATATAGAGGTGGCAGAAAGGGTGAAATGCTCCACATTCTGAGTTCATATACTTGGAATACAGAGGGCAGAAATTAATAATAGTAAAAATTTGGTTTCACTTTGCTTTTCTTCCTTTGAAGATAATAAAATAAGTTCATATTTTGGAATTTAATTCAGTATGAGGGGTGTTCATTAAAGATCTCCCCTGACTCACTTCTGATTAGTGCAGGGAATGGAACTTGTACAGGTATAATCAAACATCTCTCTTCATGTCACATTGTAATTGTCTTTTATGGCTGCTGAAGTGGACTAAGGTATTACAATGGAGGCAGTTGAATGCAGATCAGTGATCAGGTTCTTATACTTGAAAGATCACACATCAAAAGAGACTTTTGATGAGATGAAAGAATTTTATGGTGACAATGCACTATCATATGAGGCTGTCAAGCACTGGCATCACCAGTTCAAATGTGGTTGGATATCGGTGGAAACTGCACCTATTCCTGGACAACCACATTCTGCCATTGATGACGACACCATCCATAAAGTGGAAGCTACATAGCTATTCGGCAATTAGCCCAAGAAATGAAGATAAGTGTAGGGTCTATGGAAAAATCATTCACAATCATTTGCACATGCGGAAGTTATCTGCATAATGGCTTTCCCAGATGGTCACACCATTTCAGAAGCAGGAACGAGTCAGTTTCTCCCAGGCTCTTTTGGCAAGGTGCCAAGAAAATGAAGACTTTTTCAGCAGTCTTATCACACAGGATGAAACATGGGTCCTTCACTATGATCCTGAGACTAAAGTCCAGTCAAAGCAATGGAAGCATGATAACTTAGCACCTCCAAAGAATGCTCGTGTCTAACCCTCAGCAGGCAAGGTGATGCTCCCAGTCTTTTGGAACCAGTGTGAAGTAGTGATGATGGATTTTCTAGCAAAGGGTACCGCAGTTAACAAGGAATATTATGCTTCTCTGCTGCAGAAATTGTGGGATGCCATCAAAACAGAGAGGCGTGGCATACCGACCAAAAGAGTTCGCCTCCTCCAAGACAACACCCCAGTTCACAATGCACATGTCGCCCAGATAAAAGCACAGTCCTGCGGCTATGAAATCCTTCCTTATCCCCCTTACTCTCCCAACCTCACACCATCTGACTTCCACCTCTTTCCAACCATGCAGTCTTTTTTTAAAGGGGAAGCACTTTTCAGATGATGATGATTTTTTTTCTGAGGTAAAGTCTTGGCTTCAGATGCAACCTGCTGACTTCTACAAGCAAGGTCTTCATAGCTGCATAAAGCGATGGGAGAAGTGTGTCACCATTGGTGGTGGCTATGTAGAGAAGGATCAATAATTATGCCAAGTTTCATATATCCCAGTCCTTGAGAATTGTCTCAGGAGAAATCTTTGATGAACACCCCTCGTAGATGATCTGTTAATCTGTGACCTTCATGACATCTTTATCTTGAATATATTTATAAGTGTATCAACAAATTATTTATATTTTTCAGGCATATGGAACACCTTTAAAGTTAGGCCGAGTATTAAATGTAAAAGAAATTTGGCATCTTGTACAAGAGGAAGTAGAGAAAAAATATTTAAGTGATAAAGTAAGAAATTATTTTTGTTGTGTGTGTGTGTGTCTATATATATACATATAATCATTTAATATCTGATTTTCATGCTGGCATGGGTTGGAGGATTTGATGAGTTGGCAAGCCAGAGCTTGACTGTGACAAATTTTATTTTCTGTTTTGGCATGATTTGAATGTCCTTTTTAATGCCAACCACTTTACAGAGTGTATTGGGTGCATTTTTCATGGCACTAGCACCAGGTGGGGTGTTGAGGGGAAGTTTCATAAAAATTTGAAGAGAGTTGGTTGAACAGGATAAAGGTGACTGTAGTAATTGAAAGTGAGTGCTTTTGGAGTGACTCAGAAGAAGGGGTTACATTAGACATGTGAGGGTTTTGGGAGTGATAATAAATAAAATAGATTTTAAGGATGAAGTATAGCAGAGAGAAAGAAGTAATGAACATTAGGGAAAGAGATGTGGGGGAAAGCTTGACAGGGCAGTGAGAATGGAGGTGGAACAGAGCTCCACATGTACAAGCATTTATCAAAGTGGTTTTAAGATACCAATTCTGTTGTGGTGGACAGGTCTTCTCAAGCACAGCAAAGCACCAGATATCTCAGTCTTTTGTCATTTTCTCCATAAGGTTCAGCATCTTGAGGTTGGCCTCAATACTTTGTCCTATGTCTTCTTGGGTCTCCCTCTCCAATAAGTTGCATCTATTTTAAGGGATCAGCACTTCTTTATGCAACTGTTCTCATCCATACACAACCCATGACTGAACCAGCAGTCTTCTCTCCTTCACACAGCATTTAAGACCTCTTATGCCTAACTTTTTTTTTAATACACTTTCATTCTGTCATACATGTACACTGACGTTGCACATCCAATGAAGAATACCAGCTTCATTCCTCTCTAGTCTTCACATGTGCTCTGCATTTAAGGCCCCCATCGTACTACCATGTAGCATTGCTGAATTTACACAAGCCTTTGATTGCCAAAAGAGGTAGCAACTTTCTGAATGTTTCTCATTTTATTCTTATTCTAGCAATTATGCTTTCAGAACAATCTCTTCCACTGCTAATTAGATTACCTAGATAACAAAAATTACGTATAACGTCTAGAGAGCCTCTTGGGCATTTGAGAAAATCAATTTCCTGTGTATCTGTAGACTTTATTGGTCCTGTCATCTTCCACACATAAACACTACTTTCTCTGTTACAGACACATATATAAGGGCTGGCACTAAACATTGGCATTGAGAGTTATACAAGTTCCTGAATAGGACACCAGTGCACTGTTCCAAAAGTCCTGCCCATCTTGTCTAGAGTAAAGACCAAGTACTGCAACAGCTTGTAATGCAAAGGCCCACACCTGTTTATCTTGCCAAAAAACCCTGAGAGATCTACATGGAGTGGGAGTAAATATTTTCAAGAAGTACTTACATAAACAAAAGCATATATATATATAATACATTAAAAGTGAAGTTCAATTTTTCTTGCTTGCAATGTTACACAGCACAACTGGTGCATAATGGGAAAATACTTTAAAAGGAAAGTGTCCCTGAAATGTGAATACAAATGGAATAAAACAAATTTTGCTTAAATTGGACCAGTAGTTATTGAGATTGTCGAGGTTTTGAGGTATAAATACCCAAAACAGTGCATAATGGGAAAATACTCTGAAAATAACTTAATCCTGAAAGGGAAGAAACTCTATCCTTTCCATTAGACACATTATGATGGGCAAAATCGCTTTAAAAATATGGTAAATATTTTGTAAAAGACCCGTTCGTAACCTTGATGTGAAATAGGTTTTTTGCATAGGTTTCTTTTAAGTGCATTCAACGTATCTCATCTCCAAAGATTTGGCTGCTATTTCTAGCATGCTCTGCCACCACATAACAGGTATTTGCAATAAAGAACCCAAAATATCTGTTACGTGTTAGCAGGGCTTGCAGGAAATAGCAGCCAAATCTTTCCTTTTCCGGGGAAAGAAGTCACTTACACGTGATTTCAATGTCACATTCGTAGAAAGCATGCAAAATAACATGGAAAAGAAGAAAACCACAAAACAAACAAAACTCCATTGCTGGGAAACTCAGACTTTCTCAGTGACCCAACAGGTCACAAGCAGTCTAGTATATATAAAAAAAATCCTTTTTTTTTACTATCTTCATTTCTCCCTTCTTTTTCTCCCTCTTAACTTAGTATGACTGAAACTTTGATGATATTCAATTTTTGTCGACCACTACTAACACTATTGAATTTTGTACATTTAAACAACAGTTTAAATGTACAAAACAGTTTTTATATTATTGACTGTTATGAACATTTAAACTTGTCAACATCAAAACTTTTAAACATGTTTTTTCTAATTCATAATTCTAAATTTTAACCATTGATAAACAAAAAATATTGTTGAAACTACTTTGGTATGTATATAAATAACAGTCAATAATATAAAAACTGTTTTGTACATTTAAACTGTTGTTTAAATGTACAAAATTCAATAGTGTTAGTAGTGGTCGACAAAAATTGAATATCATCAAAGTTTCAGTCATACTAAGTTAAGAGGGAGAAAAAGAAGGGAGAAATGAAGATAGTAAAAAAAGGATTTGGTTTACAGTTTCTGTGATTCTCTTTCCATAGTGTGCAGGAACTTTCGCTTGTAACAATGCTTTTTGGAATCCAGTGTATTTATAATTTTTTCTGTGAATGGATCTGATTTTTGATTTGTTAATGTATTGGTGACATCTTGTTTTTCTGGTAGTCAAGTTTGTTGTTCTGTCTAGCTGGCTTCCCTGTGGGGAGCAGTCATCAGCTGTTCCAGTTTGTTGAACCTCTTAAAGGGTTATTGTGTTGCATTTGCTGAAATTTGGTTTTGATTGAAAGTAAAATTTCATTGGTCTAGAGTTAGGTGACATCAGTAACTGGTGTTTGTATGGTGGTATTGTATGGTGATTTGGAGTTGCAGTTTTGAAACTCGGGTGAAAGACTGTTACTAAAGTTTTTAAAAATTGTCTGTTGTACCTGATTGTTTTTTGTGGAGAAATTGAGTCTTTCTTCCTTTTTGTCTTTAGTGTGTTTTCTTCTTTCTAAAGGGTACTCAGCTGTGGTTTATGTTTTTTAATGAGTATGCTTTCCTTATTTAAACAGAATTGGGTTGTATATCATCCTCTTATAGGGATAGTTTTATCCAAGATACCCTGGCTTAATATATTATATTTTGAAGAGATATTTCTTCAATAAATATATTATAAAACATCAAATATTATTAAGTTTGAAAATGGAGTGATTCAATGGATATAAATTAATTTATTAATTAATTAACATTGCCAACAATTGTTTCACTTCACACCAAATTTAAATTACAAAACATATATAATATAAGTTTGCATTTTGCGTACCTTAGGTGGAAGATCTTCAGGGCAAGATGGACATTACAGGGCTTACTTTTTGATCAGTTGAAATACTCTGACAGACTAAGCAGATGAAAATCATGTTTGTGTGTACGCATGCATTAATATTTTTTTTATTTAAATACAATAATGATAATAATAAATTAAAGTATATAAGAATAAAAATAAAGATTGATAATAATAACAATAAAATATAATAAAATATACATAGGCGAAGGAGTGGCTATGTGGTAAGCAGCTTGCTTATGAACTACATGGTTCCGGGTTCAGTCCCACTGTGTGGCACCTTGGGCAAGTGTCTTCTAATATAGCCCATCGTATATATATATATATATATATATGTGTGTGTGTGTGTGTGTGTGTGTGTGTATGTTTATGTGTCAGTGATTGTCCCCCCAACATCGCTTGACAACCGATGCTGGTGTGTTTACAGAATAAGTACTTGGCTTACAAAGAATAAGTCCTGGGGTCGATGTGCTTGACTAAAGGCAGTGCTACAGCATGGCCATAGTTAAATGACTGAAACAAGTAAAAGAGTACACTAATAATAAAAATGAAATAAAATGTTTTTTTACAAAACATGGATGTCCACGGTCAATTTTGGCTTTTGTGTGAGTGTATGTTCGTGTGTTTATATGTGTGCTCATATGTGCATATGTGTATGCTTACTGCCTAAATTAATTTATGTATATGTGTGTGTGTATGTATGTCAGCATAAAGTTATTTAATACAAGTATGTACGTCACCATTTATGCATAAGTGTGTGTGTTTATAGATCCTTACTGTTTAAGTTGCTTTATTAAGGCATAAGTGTGTATGTATATTAGTAAAAGGTTATCGAATATCTATAACTATATATGCATTTATAGGTATGGATATTCATAGTCCATTTCAGTTTATGTGTGTGTATATAGATGTTTACTAAGTTGATTTATGTGTGTGTAAGTGTGTATGTATGTTAGTAACATGTTATGAAGTCAAATCAGTTTGTTAATATATATATATATATTCCCTTATATGCTTGTATCTAATTCATGAAAAAGTCAATCATAATTGTTATAATGTGAAACAGTAAGATAATTAGTATAGTCATTATATTTGTATTTAGTTATTGATTCATATTTTCTAGTATATATATAAGTTGTAGTGTGTGTGTGTATAATAACTAATGCATACATTTCCACAATTCTCAACCAATTTTCACCAAATTTTACACACATTACTTATGTCGTGAGGATGGTCATGCACTATAACATTTTGCCCAGACCTCCTGCAAATGGACGTAAATGGACATAGTTTTTTTTGTATGTAAGGTCTTCCATACTCTTTTAATCTTTTTATAAAAGTGAAAGGATTTTATCTATTTACTAGCAGTATAGCCCGGCGCTGCCCGTTATTAAGCTAGGATTATTAAGTGATCAAGTGCTTTATTTCAAACCAAAATAAGTAACATGGACATCAGATTTGAGCAAAATCCGTTGAAATTGATTTGGCTGAAAATGGTTTGCTGGCAATTTGATTGGGAAATCCCATAAGGAATCAGTTTATTGGTTATTTCCACTCATTGACTGTTTTTTTTTTAAGTTGCATTAGAGATCTGCATAGGAGAAGGTTGATCTGAAGGTTTGCATTGAGGATCTGGATTGGAGTAACTTAGGAAAACTTATCAACAGGTTTAACCAAAAAATAAGGGTCCTGTTCCTTCTAGGTTAACTCTAACCCTAACCCTAAAACCCTAACCCTGACCCGTAACTCTAACACCAACCCTAACACTAACCCCAACACTAACCCTAACTCTAAATCCTAACCCTACCCTAATCCTAACCCTAAAACCCTAACCTTTAACCCTAAAACCCTAACCCTAACACCCTAGTGGAAATCATGTGGGTGTTAATCTCAAAAATTACCAAACCCTTTTTGTGGTCCGAAAAACGGGTTGGAGTGTAGTGGAAGTCTCGGAAATTTTACCCATTTATATTGTGTAATTCACTGACAAATTGTTACATACCTCTTTCTTTCATTGTTGTTAAATAAATGGATTGTCAATAAACTTTTTTCTTCGGCGTGAAATATAAACAAAACTCTTTCGCTCCCAAAGTAGTATA
>NC_068982.1:86276168-86280238 GCF_001194135.2 Octopus bimaculoides | reverse complement strand
GGGGGGGGGGGGAAGAAAGATGAACGATTTAAAATAGATAAATGATTTAAAATGAATATATTTTAATTGTTGAGTGAGAAAGTATATATAATCTCATTATAAAATATTGTGTCTTTCAAAAACATCCTATATTTGAAACTATATCTCATGTTTAAGAAAAAAAAAGCATTTTACATTTTCATTTTACTCTGTCTTCCTTACTCACACTTACCTTTTCTTTTGTTAGACGCTTTCTGTCTCCCTCTCCCATTTTTTCTTTCCTTTTTTTTTTGTTAGACGCTGGCAAACAAACTCTGTCTTCTTTACCTACCTTCTGTTTCATTAGACGCTTTCTGTCTCCCTCTCCCACTTTTTCTTTACTTTTTTTTTGTTAGACGCTGACAAACAATCTGTATCTCTCCCTCATTCCTCCCTCTCACGCACACAATTTCTCTCTCTCTCCTTCACGCGCATATGCACACTTTGACTTCGTCATGTTAGCAAACTTCAAAATTGGTCACGGTTTGAGAACTCACTCAGAGAATACAGGCCAGGAAGAATTGATCATATTAATAAACTACCAACGAAAACTCATAGACACATGTGACATAATAATCCAACTGCTTGTTCCAATCCTGGTTGAGCCTAAAGATATGACATAAAGAGAAATAGTATGTTTGCCTGCTGTTTCGCTGAGTTGCACATACAACATTATCTGAACATAAAATTTGACATGTAGCCTGTGCAAAAAGATGAAAAGTGTAGTATCTGTTGCCTACCTCACAACTGGGGGCACTTAATGGAGAGCATACTGTGAAGATTACGCTAATGAAATAAATAAGGTGACAAGGGTGTGGTTACCTGATGTTTTCCTGTTTGCCGCATAGAGCAACATCCATTGTTGTCTTTCCCCTCTAGTCTCCGTAGCGCGCACAGCAGCAGTTTCTGCAGCATCTCTTGTAAGTCAATCTGTGCATTGTGCTGCAGCTCGTGCAACAGCATTTGAGGGAGCATCTCTTGTAAGTCGAACTACATGTTGTGCTGCAGTCTCTGCAGCTTGTGCAGCAGCAGTTGAGGAAGCATCTCTTGTAAGTCGATCTGCGTGTTGTGCTGTTGTCTCTGAAGCTCACACAGCAGCAGTAGAGGAAGCATTTCTTGTATGGTGTGCTGAACATTGCTTGTTGCTCTGGGCAGCTCGTTGCACAGCAATACGCGCTAACCAATCACAACGCTGCTTTACTTTCCTTTCTTCATGCTGAAGCCATCCTAAATGCATACATTTACTTTTCTTTACAGCATTTACATGATACTGGTTGGACTGTCTGTGAGGGAGCCATCCTTTTGGAAGAGGGGTCCTATCTTGCAGCATATTGTTTTTTTGGCATAATGAAAGAAGGCCTTTGGGTTTGACCTAATGTTTTTTATAACACAAGCTTCTTTGTCTGCTCTCTCCCTCACATAGGATTGTTGCAGGCTTTTTTCAATCTTCATCAGTGTTGTTTTTAGGCAGGACCTTTCGATACTTTTGGAATGTTGGTTGAAGCGATTTGCAATCTTCATCTGTTGTCTCATCAGGATATTTCTCTCCCTTGGAATCTTGTTCCTTTTTGTGTTGGCCTTGTACTCTGGGACTTATTTCTGGCATATGGTTTGTATAACAGATATGAAATATTCTAATTTCATGCCAATGTCTGGTGTAGAGAGATGTTTTAGCCAGTCCTGTCTGAGGATCTCTTTTTGGATCGATTTCCAGTCTGCTTTGTGGAAGTTCAGATTGGAGAGATTTCGGGTGCTTCCTTTAGGCTGTATGTCTCTGGTTACTTTTGGCCCAAACATAGACAGCTCTATTATGTTGTGATCCAAAATTAATGTCAGCGTCACTCTCACATCATGAATGATGTCCATATTATTTGTGAAGCAGAGATCCAAAATGTCATTTGCCCTAGTTGGTCTGAGTATGACTTGTTCCATGAATAGGGCATTGGTGAGGTTGAGCAGGGACTCCACCTGTGCTTATTTGCAATGAGTCATTCCTGAGAGCATGAGGCCTTAAGGCCATTTGACATTGGGGAAGTTGAAATCACCCACAAGAAATACGCTCACATGGTGTTCCAGTTTCATAAGGATTTCTTTAATTCTTGTGAAGCAATCTTCAAATTTGCCCATGTTGTTTAGAACATCCAGTGGGTGATATGGATTGCATGTGGCTATATTGTGTTGTCTTATGTATACAATTAAAGTGTGACATACTGAATTTGAGTATGACAGTAAGACCTGGGGTGTGAGGTCTTTGCAGATGTATACAGCAACTCCACCATGTTTGTTCATAGTATGGTATATTTTGGTACGTGTACTTCTGCATCCTCTATATCAGGGTTCAGAAGAGTTTCCACGAGTGCTAAGCATAGGGCTTGATTGAATGCAGCAAGGTCTCTTAGGGAAAAACTTTGCTTTTGTTGTTGCAATACAACAGGCCCCCAATATTTATTAAAAATATTGGCATGATGACTGTGCAGGTGTGTGGGGAGGCTATCCCATGTCTGTTGATTGTGGTGGTTTTGCACAGTGGTGGGCAAGGTTCCTTGTTTGCACTTGATGTAGCCAGTTCAGCTGCTGCACAATCTTTTGTGCCATGCACAAGAAAGACTTGCTCAGCTGCTACCTTGCACATAATATCTGAAGAGTGCACTGCATTTGTATATTTTTTCTTTGGAGGTGATTGGTACCTTTCCTCAGGGCAGTATTTCTCCTTAAGGCCCCTGTAATTTTGGCGAGATCTCAATTGAACAAACCAACAATTTGTACCATCTTCCCCATGCCAACATTTGCTTTGCAGGTAAAATTTGTAGGTCCTTGAGTTCACTCCAAATTTCTTCTCTCCTCTAGGGTTTCGGATTCCATTGGAGCCTCCATATTTGAGTTTTCTGTTTGTTTTCAGTGGTATGGGGTTTTGGTTTTAGTTATTTCATTTTTTCCCTTTTCCTTTTTCTCTCCTTCCTACTTTTTGTTTGTGCTCGTGTTCTTTCCTGCCTTTTCTTGTGGTAGCACTTGCATTCCTCTGGTTGTCCAATGGGGTGAGGACTCCATTCCTTTGTAGGACCACTGGCACAGAGGGACTTCTGGTTGTTGCTTTCTTAGCTTCCCTATCTTTATCAGCTGGGTTGTTCATGGGTGGGCCAGCCATTCTTTTGAGGAACCACTGAATCAAAGAGACTTCTGGTTTTTGTTTCGTTTTCTCTATCCTTATCAGCTTTGCCACAGTAGTTTTCCATGGTGTCATCAAGAGTGTCAATGTGTGGTCTGATGGCATAGGATCGGATGAATTCATTTACCTTCTGCTCTGTCTGCTCAATGGTTCTACAGAAGCCATTGTTCTTCAGTGCAGCAGTGATAATGCTGTTTGGCAGATTGCTGCTAGCAATCATCTATGCACGCAACAGAAGTTGCTCTCCCACTTTGGTGCCATCTTCGTTTTCTAAGCCCAGAGTGGGGGCGGATAGAGAGGAAGTGAGAGAGACAGAGGGAGGTAGACAGGAAAAAGACAAAGAGAGTGAGGGGGGAAGAGAGAGGGAGATATGAAGGAAAGAGAAAGGGTGATATGAAGAAGAGAAAGGGGGTATGGAGCGATAGCGAGACAGAGAGAGAGAGAGGAGGGGAAGAGAAAGAGAGACAGTGAGGGAGAGAGAGGAGAGAATGAAGGATGTGAGAGAAAGGGAGAGATGGAGTGAGAAGAGGAGGGAAAATAGGAAGTATATGAGGGAGAGGATGAGATGAGAGGGGCGAGGTAGATGTAGAGAGAGACAAAGGAAGGGAGATAGAAGTAAGAAAAGGAGGAAGATATGAAAGGGAAGGAGAGACAAAATTTCGGGCCTTGTGCCTAGAGTAGAAAAGAAAAGAACATATTAAACTTTTAGTGTAATATATTAATTGTATTACTAGTATATTATAGTAGACTGTCATGAAATAACAAGTACGACGTTTTTGTAGATTTTTCGTTGATTTACAGAATCCTTCTGGGTTGTTTTAGGTGCACAAAAAGCACGTCTTTCCACAATGAAAGTGGAACTATATATATATATATATATATATAT
>NC_068982.1:86273399-86275780 GCF_001194135.2 Octopus bimaculoides | reverse complement strand
TCCAAACTTACTGCCTACCATCAAAATAATAACAAAAGCAATAGCAAACATGTAATATATTTAAATATACCCATTTTGGTTGAGTAATGGAAATTGTTTTGTAATGTTTTTATCATATTTCTGTAAAATGTTTTTAATATTTAGTCCAATTTTCATATTCAGAAGGAATATTCAAATTCTGCTGATCTGTGGAAAGATGAAATTGGTAAAAAAATTGATGGCCTACAGCAAAAACTTTACAAGAAACCAGCTGTATTTTCTGCTTTAGTAAGTATATTTCTTATTTTTTGTCTTTAGTTATATTCTTTTATTTTTTTACTTGCTTCAGTCATTTGACTGTGGCTATGCTGGAGCACTGCCAGAATGCTGATTTTTGATATAGTCACTGAAGCATAGTTGATTAGATTGACACCAGTACTTGAAGAGCACTTGTTTTGTTGTCAGGAGGATGGTGGCGTTAAACTCAGTACATAAAGTGAAGCAATTACATGCTATTAAAGGCATCTTATCTAATAATTCCTACAATCCACAGTCATGATTTTGCTGCATATTCAAGAAACTGGATCATTTTAAATTTTTTCCATTTTCGTTTTCTCAATAAGCATTGAATAATGCATAAGGAGAGTGAAGCATTGAATGCACAGAAAATTTAGTTTGTTTAATCTTCAGATCAGGATTACAAAAATTACAAAATATTAAGAATATCAAAGATCCAAGGATTTTGAAATGTGAAATATTCAATGTTTCCAATGTATTACTATGCTTAAAGTATATTTAGTTTTACTGCAGTACTAATATTGAAGTTGTACTACTAATATTTGGCAAATAAGGGGTGCCAAATAACAATATAGATGTAAATATATCATAATATTGATGTGCAATTTATCATGATCATTAAATATACTTTCGCTTTCTGAAATATTTGGTAAAGCTTCTATGTACTTGTTCTATTTTACACTACTTTAGTAATTTCTTATATCGGCACAAGGTTATTGCATTGCCTCAATAAAGAACAATTACATATGGTGAGCTTCTACTGCAATTCTACATGATTTTTCTTTCATATTTTCAGATAATTTAACAAAAGAAGTTTATTATTTAAACAAAGCTATGTAATTTTACTTTTACTCAAAGCTTCCTTTTATATGTACCATTATGTTATTTTAAACTACATTTGCACATTCAGGTCTATTTTGGCTTCATCAGCTTCATTTCTTGTAAATATTGTCCACTTTAGAAATATGACAAGACTTAGAATCACCAATCATTTGGCTGGTGAGTCTAGGCTTCATATTTCTTCAGTAGATACAACATATTTTTTCAGTAGATAAGTTGATTCTATCAGGTTTCAGTTTTTATACCATTTGTTTAACCTACTTTTTCTTAACCTTGGTTTTAGTTTTAATTCCTTTTTATTCGGGTGAGACCATTGCTAGTTTTAGTGTTAGTCACAAATTGCCTTTATAAGTATCATCTCATTCAAATTTAACAATGTCAGCATATGCAGTATAGCCCGGCGTTGCCCAGGATTAAGTTAGGATTATTAAGCTAATCAAGCACCTTGTTTCAAACCAAACTAACACCAATGTGAAATTTGAGTGAAATCCGTTGAAATTGGTAAACATTTGGCTGAAAATGATTTGCAAACAATTTGACTAGGTTTTTTTTTATTGGAGAACTTAAAGTATTTAAAGATTCCATGAGTTCTAAGTAATGCTAGCATCAAGTTTGAACAAAATACGTCAAAATTGGTAAACGTTATGGTTGAAAATGGGGTGTAGCCAATTTTAGTGGGAAATCCTGTAAGGAATTGGTTTATTGATTTTCCATCCTGATTGAATGGAAAGCCCCATAAGGAATCAGTTCATTGATTTTTCACCCCAAATAGGACTTAACTGAATGCAATATCACTGATTCAAAAAATCTATATCTATACTTTAAAATTAGTTTTCACACCCAACACAGTTCTGCAGAATCAGTGTCGATACAGGACTGCATGCGTTAGGAGCTTGACTGGCAGAGGTGATCCAGTTGCACATGCTGGCCCTTTCAAAACCACCACCCCCATCATTTAACACCCCTTGGCCCATGGGTTGGGAGCCCTTCCGGTAAGGAAAATAGAATGCCCAAAAGGGCTCCCGATCCTTTGTGTCAGAAGAGGTTATGTTCGAATCCCAACTAAGTCTTAACCTAAGCCTAAGCTAACCTAGTAAAAGGGGGCTCGGGAGCCTCTAAAAGACTGCGACTAATCCCAATCTAGTCCTAACTCCTCCTAGGGATACTATCGGTCAAGGCTGTATTGAAGATATGCATTGGAGAAGGTTGCATCGAAGGTTTCACGCTGTTATATATATATATATATATATATATATATATATATA
>NC_068982.1:86268431-86272614 GCF_001194135.2 Octopus bimaculoides | reverse complement strand
ACCAAAATAAGGGATTTGCAGCATATTAGGAGGTCAAGGTACTTGATTCCATGCAAAGCATCTAAGTTTTTTTTTTCCTTCGTGAAAATCATGTGGGTGTTAATCTAAAAATTTACCCTTTGTTTTTTTATTTTTCACCGGTGCTAGACAGGAGACTCCACACTCCCAAGGTTTCGCTGCAAATATCTGTGGCTTTGTCACCCGTATGGCACAATACGTGGTTGTTCAGCTCTTGGAAATCTAATACCGGCCTGACTTTATGCTTTGTCGTCTGCACCACTGCCATCAGTGGTACCACTCCACTCTCCACTTCCTCCTTCCAAGGGATCAGAATACCTTCCTTGTTCCACCTCTCCCTTGAACTCACTTCTGGCATCCCCTTTCAGGGTATGCTGATAGCAGCCTACTGCATTTTTCAATATCAGAGGATCTCTCTTCTAGTATCATTCCACTGTCCACTGCCTGCCGTCGAACACAGCCCCAAAATCCTTGTCTGTACTGGTGTGTGCAGCATATTTTTCTTTGCGGCTTTCACCACCCTCCTGTCTCACAGTGCATAGCACCCCTGCATCACCGAATATTAGACCGGCTTCATTGATTGTGACACCTCCCAAACGAACAGTGGCATCTATCACCATCACCACATTGATTCCGTCCACCATGTGGTCGATCACTATCGCACGCAACCTCAATCTTGTTCCTCATATCACCATCTCCACATCACTGCTTCTTCTGCATTCAACTTCTGTACCATCAACAGCCCTTACACTACTCACTCCACTCCATTCTTCTACCACCTTCTGAGTCATTAGGGTTGTTGAGCAGCCTGTGTCCACAAGGACTCATGATACCTTTCCTTCCACCACGACGTACACAATTGGCAATGTCCGTATACACATTTCTATTCTTTTGACAGGACGACTACCTGCACAGTAGTCTCCCTTAGACCATTTCCCTGAATGCATTCACTGGCAATGTGGCCCGTTTGTCTGCATTGGTAGCAAATTACTCCCAGCTTGGGTTCTTTGCAGTCTCTCACCATGTTTGAACCCTGACACTGAAAACACTGCCCTTTGAAGGGTCACACACGTTACTTGTTCGACCCCTCTCTGCTGCTCTTTATTTGACCTCTTCTCTGTTTTTTCTGTGCTTAACTGGTCCTTCATCTCCATTTCCAGGTATAGCGCCAACGTCGATCCGTCAAGGTACAATAGTATGAAACTGGTTAGGTCATCTACACCGTGGAATCTTGTCACCAACTTAATTTTTTTCAACCAAGTGGCGACATCTCCCTTGCCACAAAATGGCCTAACCATCTCATTCAAAACACAAACCATACCCATCATTTTTTTGTTTTGAGCTGAATAGCTTGTGTTGTGAAGGAGGAAAAGAGGGAAGTAGAGAGAGAATTACAATAGTCTTACCTGTCTATCTGGAAGGGTAACTCATGACATCCACATGCTCTGTCTGCCACCGTACCATCTAACAGGTCTGCTCTTGTATGCTGTCCACTGCCTACTCACCACTTGCGCTTTGCCAACCCCGCATTCTCACCATGGCCCTTCCAGTGGGACCCACAGGACATGCGTATTCCCTCACTTCTGGTCCTTCCCTACAATACAGCCTGGCTCATAACACCACAAGAAAGAGTCCAGCCTTTGCTCTTCCAGTCACCCATGTCTGATGATTGTTTGACTAATTTCTGTATAGAATAACATAATGATTTACAACTGAGCCAGCCGGTAGCTTTGCCTAGCTGAGCATGGTTTGCATCTTATGATATTGTATTAATATTATACCCACTTTAATACTTCATATTGAGTGTACTCTTTATCAGACTTATGAACCTTTCTTGGACAACTCTGTGTATGTGTTATATATACCTTTATATGTCCTAGCCAGTTTAATGAAGGAAGCAAAAAGTATCTTAATATAAGTTGTAGAATTTTTTTTCTCGTGATCATATTAATAACATATAGTACAATTCACATCAAGTGTTCTTTGGGAATACAACTTTCCCTAAATTAAAATCATTGACTTATATATTTGTTTTATTACAAAACGTCTAATCTACTTGAAAAACATTTACTTGAATTAGAACTTTCACATATTTGAACCATATATAACCATTTATAGTATAAAAAATCATTTCAGAAACATTCTAAATTATTTTTGTTGTGATTATAGAATTCTGGCAGAGTAGCTCATTCATGGCAACATGATCAAAGGTCATGTTTTTTTCAAGTTACACCACCTTGTCCAACCCCACTTGTTGGTAAGTGTACTTAATTGACAATTATTAATTCAATTTTATCAATTGTTTTTCAGCAGTTCATAGTTTGGATTATTGAAGAGAGCATATATATTTGTTTTTTTGTATATCACGTTATTGCAACTATTTAGTGTATTATTAGAAATTTAGCTAAAGAAGTTTTGTTCATTTTACTAGCAGAAACACTGCTCTGCAGATGGTTTTCTGCTAATTAATGTAATAATTACTACCTCATATTTCTACATATTATCTCATAGTTTATTTCATATATATATATATATATATATGAAATAAACTATGAGTTAATATGAGATAATATATATATATATGTATTGTCAGAGCAGCTGTCTGGCTTCCGTGCTAGTGGCCCGTAAATAGCACCATTTGAGCGTAATCGTTACCAGCGTTGCCTTCTAGCACTTGTGCTGGTGGCACATTAGAAAATCATTCGAGCGAGGTCATTGCCAGTGCAACTGGACTGGCTCTCATGCAGGTGGCACGTAAAAAACACCTTTTTGAGCGTGGCTGTTGCCAGTACCGTGTGACTGGCCTTCGTGCTGGTGGCACGTAAAAGCACCCACTACACTCTCAGAGTGGTTAGCGTTAGGAAAGGAATCCAGCTGTAGAAACTCTGCCAAATCAGATTGGAGCCTGGTGCAGCCTTCTGGCTTGCCAGTCCTCAGTCTAGCATGGAAAGCGGACGTTAAACGATGATGATGATGATGATATACATTAATAGTTATTGCCAAGCCAAAAAATAGGATGAATGCTGCCGTTGATTAGTTCCAAGAGGCCATTGCCTCCAGCTAGCTATGTGACACACGACCCTGTATCCATTATAACCTTCGAACAGGGGAGGTCAGCCGCTTCCCCTTGCTGGTCTGGCATCTACAGACTAGTTTCAGGGTGTTTGCCCCTTATCAATGTAGAGCAGCTGAACCCAGCAGGTGTCGCTACTGACCGTCTGTACGAAGGATCATTTACCTAAATTCAGTGGAATACGTCCTCTGGTTTTCAAAAATAGAAATATTAATATTTCTAAGTCTCTCTAAAGGAGACTACGGCAGCGCTACTTGATATTAATAGTTATCGGCAAGCCAACATGGCAGTCCAAAAAATAGGACGAATGCTGCTGTTGATTATCTCCAAGAGGCCATTGCCTCTAGTTAGTTATGTGACACTCGAACCTGTGTCCATTATAACCTTTGGACAGGGGAGGTCAGCTGCTTCCCCTTGCTGGTCTGGCATCTACAGACTAGTTTCAGGTGTTTGCCCCTTATCAATGTAGAGCAGCCGGACCCAGCAGGCGTCACTACTGACTGTCTGTACGAAGGATTATTTACCTAAATTCTGTGGACTGCCATGTTGGCTTGGTGATAACTATTAATATCCAGTACCACTGCCATAGTCGTCTTTAGAGAGACTTAGAAATATTAATATTTCTATTTATATATATATATATTTATGTGGAGAATGGAGCAACAAATACAAGAAAAAGCAATACTGTTGGACTAGTTAGCCACTGTTTTATTACGTGGAGGTTGAGGTTATGTAGTGAGTCATTGTGCATGTTATGCAATAGTCATTTACGTACGTTTCAATCAAGCCAGTGGTTTGGCAGATCTCATCAGAATGTTGAGGAGTATGTTCAGAGTTTGTGGTGTGCGAAATGTAGGAGAAGTGATTAGTGGGTGTATTAATGTATGTGGTGGTGTAATAGTAGCGATAGGTAAAGAAAGCCTTACGTTTTAGTTGGAGTTGTGTTGGTCTTCCTGTAAGGGGATGTAGGATGGGTGCTATTTAAGCTCATTGTTCCAGTTTTAGTCAAATGCATCTCCACGTGATTTTATGATTGAGGGATGCGTCGTATATTTATAGCACCGGCGGTGTTAGTACAGGGAAGCAACCCTA
>NC_068982.1:86259376-86265736 GCF_001194135.2 Octopus bimaculoides | reverse complement strand
TATATATAATCTCATCTTTATGCCAGAGAGTGTACGTAAGCTTATTCACTGCATTCAGTTGTTGTCCATTGATAGTGTTGGTGGGTTCAGGAATTAACTGATGCACTACTTCCATCTTTGTAATGATCAAAGAAGAGGTGACTGATGGAAAATACCAGTATGGAGAGCAGGTAAGGTGAGATAGAAGTGACTCTGGAAGGAGAATAGATTAAAAAAACAAAAGGCTATGATGTGCAAGGTTTAGGAGCTGCGGGGAAGGAAATGTATAAGTACATAAAGGAGGAGCTATGGTAGATGGGGCATAATGACAGATATGAGAGTGTGTAGAAAATGATAGCAGATATGAGGGGTGTTAAGATTGAGTATGGCAGAGGAGAGAGTGCAGTAACTGAAAGCAGAGAAAGGTAATCAGTGGAAATATTGTGGGAAAGGATGACAATACAAATGCATGATGGAAGTGGTTTTGCAAGTGGAGAAGGTAACTGGAAGAACAAAGAAAGTTGGGAATGTAATATGTACTGTTTCTGCTCTCAAGTGATTGCAGCAACTGAGTAGTGCTATAGATAGAGGAATGAAGGCTTTTAGGGGATGAATGAAATGTGAGAAATGCTTGACAGACAGAAAGAGTAGAGGGATAGTGTCTATGTATATATTTATGGACATCTTGATTTTGTTTACATTACTTCTACATACAGGCGCAGGAGTTGCTGTGTGGTAAGTAGCTTGCTTACCAACCACATGGTCTTGGGTTCAGTCCCACTGCGTTGCACCTTGGGCAAGTGTCTTCTACTATAGCCTCGAGCCGACCAAAGCCTTGTGAGTGGATTTGGTAGACGGAAACTGAAAGAAGCCTGTCATATATATATGTATGTGTGTGTATATGTTTGTGTGTCTCTGTGCCCCCAACATTTCCGCTTTCACTTTCTCTCCTTACTCTGTCTTTCTCTGTTCCCCCTTCTCCTCTCGCTTTCTTGTTTTCTCTTCCTCTCTTCACTTATCCTCTTTCTCAAATCCCTTCCCTCCCCCTCTTCTTACTTTTTCTCTCTATGACTCAGATTTTGTCTCCACTTCTAATCCTTCAGTTTCAACTCTTATCTTTTTACACTGGTAAGCGAGGTTTAAAAAATTAGTATTATTTTTTAACATTTGCCTTTCATTTCTTTCCCATCTCATTGATGGTAGCTGTAACTGGGAGCATTAGATCCTCTTCTGTTTCTTTTATTGTATTTATTTTTATTGTACACTTACATTGTTGTTTCACTTCCATCTAAGGTTTTTCATCTACATGTATTACTTGTCTAACTGCATGAATTAATTGTTTGTCTCCCTCTAGCTTCATAATCTATCTATCTATCTATCTATCTATCTATCTATCTATCTATCTATCTCCTTACTGACTAACTGGACCAGATCCCACCCACCTACCCCTCACAATGATAAAAGTTTGGCACTCCTGGCATTTAAATATTATTTGATGAACTTTTGTACCTGTATCGTTTTTTTAGGGGTTTTTTTTTCTTAATTTCTTTAGATTTTTATGTATGAAGCATCAAATTATTCAAAATTACACTGTTTTCATTCTTTTTTCTCCACTCTGTTTTGGAGTATGTACCTTGTAGTAATTTATTTCATTTTTGAAGTTTGTTTCAGAAGTATATTATTTAAACAGAGGAGATTATGATTCTATAAAAAAGAATAGTTAGGATTAGGGTTAGCATTTAGAATTTAGAGGTTAGATAAAAAGGTTAAGGGTTGGTGTTAGGACTAGTACTTATGATTAAGTTTTGGGTGAGGTAAAGGTTAAATTTAAATGAAAAGATTTGAATTTGTGTGAATTTTCAGGGGCAGAATCAATATTGCTTATGTCTGAAACATAGAAATCTAAAAAAATATTCTTTAAAAAAAACCAGTAAAAAAAGAAAAAGTAATTTTTACAAGGTGTACTTAGTCCAAAACTCCATGAAATATAGCCAAAAGATTTATATGTTAATTATATGTTACTTTGTGATGTTACTGTTAAACTCCCTCAGTTTTCAACCTGAGCAATGTCAGGTACTTTAGCTAATGTGTGTGTGTGTGTGTGTGTGTGCATGCATGTGAGTGTGTGTGCGTGTATGTGTGTGTATGTACATGTTTCCATTGTTTTGACATGGGCACACTAATAGTAAACAAAGGTCACTACCATGCAAAAATTATGTCATTTACTCTTACTCTTTTATTTGTTGCAGCCATTTGACTGCGGCCATGCTGGAGCACCATGACTTATTCTTTGTAAGCCTAGTACTTATTCTATCAGTCACTTTTGCCGAACTGCTAAGTTCTGGGGACGTAAACACACCAGCATCGGTTGTCAAGCGAAGTTGGGGGGACAAACGCAGACACACAAACATATACACACACACATACATATATATATATATACATACATATATATATATATACATACATATATACAATGGGCTTCTTTCAGTTTCCGTCTACCAAATCCACTCACAAAGCTTTGGTCAGCCCAAGGTTATAGTAGAAGACACGTGCCCAAGGTGCTATGCAGTGGGACTGAACCCAGAACTATGTGGTTGGTAAGTAAGCTACTTACCACACAGCCACTCCTGCGCCTAGAAAGCAAATACAAGCATTGCGTCGGCATTGTTTACAATCTACTGCAAAGACACGTCTAGATATGGAGGTATTTGCTATTTGAAGAATAAAAGGAAACGTTATCTTAAACTATAGCCTCAGGTTGACTAAGCTTTGTGAGTGGAATTTGATAGATGGAAACTGTATGAAAGCCTATCCTAAAGCAGTGTGAGTGATTGAGTTTACTAGTATAGACTGGTCATTGAGTTTGTCCTTTTACATTGAATGGTAGATATTTAATAGATACTGATAAAATAGCCATGAGACTGAAATACAGTTGATATTTCAGCATAGTTGTAATCCAATAATAGAAATCAGGATCAGTTTAGATATAATTGTTTGTAAATTTTTAATTTAGTATTGATTAATTTGGTTACAATTTTTGTGCACATCCAGTGGGAGACTAATTTCAAGTACATTTTGTCTGCCCTATAAAATGTGAAAATTGATTTTATATCTTGTGGTAAATATGTCATTCTATTCTTATTTTTAGATGCCTTAACTATTGAACGCTTTGATAATGGCTCCTTGACTCAAAGAAATAATAAAACAGAAGTCTTGAGGGATTTTAATATCCATGAGTCTTATAATAAAGACCATGCTGCTTCATGTCCCACATTAGATGAACAATGCAATTTTGTTGCTGGTGCCACTCAGACTGATAATTTAACCTACCAACTCTTATACAACCATCTTTATTCTTCAAACAGTTCTAGTACAAGTGGAGTTATTGATGTAGACTTCAGTTCAAGTAGCTCTCGCAGCCAAGATGGTCAGAAAAAACGCAAAGATTTTATTCGCAGTTCACACAAATTTGAAAGTGATAGTCAGACATCCCAAAGCATGGAGAGCAATCCTGAAAATGGTACTTCTCTTCCAAGGCAAAGAAGTCCTAGTTTTAGAGCTGCTATTGAAAGTCGCTCAAATATTCATTTACTACCAATTGGAGATGATGCACAGATTAATCGCAAAAGCTCTAATTATTTGACTGCTACACAATACCAGAGCAATAACCACAATGAATTTATACAATGCTCACGCAACAGAAGTTTGAGTTTTCAGGCTGCTATTGAAGATGGACAGCATAGTCCAATTGATACTAATGACATGGATGTCATATCAACTAGTGCAGATGCCACTCCAGATAATCCAAATTTGGCTGAAGGATTTACACCTGACATGTATGGTAAAATCATGCTGTCATCTGGACGAACAGATTCAAGGAGTGTAAATTTTCAGTTAAATACTATTGAGACTGATTTTAGAACTGAACCATTAACTTCAGGAAACATTTCACAATCACTGAAATCCTCCGATGATTTGCATTCTTGTCATGGTTCACTTCCAGATGAATGGAAAAAAACCCTTCGAACTGGTTTGAACCAAGAAATAGAAGTGTCTGTTACATATGCTTCACCTTCAACATCCTTTGATAGCAGGTAAGATAGTTATCGAATTTCACATATTTGAAAAATTCTCTCAAAAATCTGCATTAATGTTATTTATTATTTAGCAGTTATTTATTGTTTAACCCTTTAACATTTAAATATTCTACCTGTTTTATGTTCAGACCAGATAGATCTGGTTTCTTGCATGTACCCTACAATGACATACAATAAACAATCACAACCTTAAAATGTTGAAGCTACAAGATAATAAATGATAAATTTAAAACAAAGTGAATAAGTAAGAAAAAATACAAGCATATTATAGAATCTATTTAACCCTTCAACATTCAGATCACTTGTCAAATTAAATTTAACAAAGTAATCAGAATGCTAAAGGGTTAAACAGATTCTGTAATGTGCTTATATTTTTTCTGTATATTATTATTTTAACTTAATTTCTAATTTGGTAAGAAATCGTCATCATCATTGTCATTATAATGTCCACTTCCATGGTTTGGACTGAATTTGTTGAGGCAGATGCCTTTCTTGTCACCAACCCTTACCTGTTTTCAAGTAAGGATATATTTCCCCATGATCAGAAGACATGCTTTCAGAGAAAGTTGGAGAGAAGGACACCACTTTCATGACAGTGATGCTCATTTACAATTATCACATAAAGTCAAAGCAAGGCAAGCAGACAATAACACACGTACAAGTGCACATGCATACACACACTCTCGCACTCTCTCTCTCTCTCTCTCTCTCTCTCTCTCTCTCTCTCTCTCTCTCTCTCTCTCTCTCTCTCTCTCTCTCTCTCTCTCTCACACACACACTCACACACAGATTCTCTTTACCAAATTGGCTTCAGAATTTGTTGGCCCGTGGCTATAGTAGAAGACATGCTCTAGGTGCCATGCAGTAGGACTGAACCCAAAACCATGTGGTTGGGAACAAACTTCTTACCACACAGCCTAGCCTACCATTAAATATCTTCATGTTATTATTATACATAAGCAGTATATAAGTAGAGTCATTAACTCTTTAGTGTTCAGATTAATCTGTCAAATGTAATGCTTGTTTGTTCACGTTATTTCGAATTATTCAGGTTCATCATCATCATCATTATCATCTACTTTCCATGCTAGCATGGGTTGAACGATTTGATTGAGGACTGGCGAACCAGATGGCTACACCAGGCTCCAATCTGATTTAGCAGAGTTTCTACAGCTGGATGCACTTCCTAACGCCAACCACTCCGAGAGTGTAGTGGGTGCTTTTACGTGCCACCAGCACGAAGGCCAGTCAGGCGGTACTGGCAACGGCCATGCTCAAAATGGTGTATTTTACATGCCATCTGCACAGGAGCCAGTCCAGCGGCACTGGCAACGACCTTGCTCGAATGTCTTTTCACGTGCCACCGGCACAAGTACCAGGAATATAGCATCAGTGGTGCTTTTCCCTGGCATGAACCCAACTGCATCACATCACACTGGTAACGATCACGCTCAAATGGTGTTATTTATGTGCCAGACAGCTGCTCTGGAAACAATCACGCTCGGACGGTGCTCTTAGTGCTCCTCTGTTAGAGGTGCCATCATGATTTCACTTTCACTTGCCCCAACAGGTCGTCACAAGCCAAGTTTAGTGTCCAATGAAGGAAAGGTATGCATAAGTGGGCTGGCTACACCCCTGGCAGAAGCCTCGCATTTTGGTCTCACTTGGCTTGCCGGGTCTTCTCATGCACAGCATATTTCCAAAGGTCTTGGTCACAAGTCATTGCCTTAGTGGGGCCTAATGTTCGAAGGTTGTGCTTCACCACCTCATCCCAGGTCTTCCTGGTCTCTTCCACAGGTTCCCTCAACCGCAAAGCTGTGGCACTTTTTCACACAGCTATCCTCATCCATTCTCGTTACATGACCATACCAGCGCAATCGTCTCTCTTGCACACCACAATTGATGCTTCGTAAGTTCAACTTTTCTCTCAAGGTACTAATACTCTGTCTAGTATGCACACTGACATTACACATCCATTGGAACATACTGGCTTCATTCCTTGCGAGCTTACACATGTCCTCAGCAGTTACGGCCCATGTTTCATTGCCATGTAGAATGGCTGTTCGTACACATGCATCATACAGTCTGCCTTTTACTCTGACTGATAGGCCCTTTGTCACCAGCAGACATAAGAACTCTCTGAACTTTGCCCAGGCTATTCTTATTCCAGCAGCTACTCTTTCAGTGCACCCTCCCCCACTACTAACTTAGTCACCTAGATAGTGGAAGCTATCAACTACTTCTAGTTTTTCTCCCTGGAATGTGGAAGAAGCTGTTTTCT
>NC_068982.1:86256670-86259366 GCF_001194135.2 Octopus bimaculoides | reverse complement strand
GAAGCTATCAACTACTTCTAGTTTTTCTCCCTGGAATGTGGAAGAAGCTGTTTTCTGCACATTTACAGTGTTTATAGCTCCTGAACATCTGCTACATACAAAAACTAACTTCCTAGTTAACCTTCCTATGATATTGCTGCACCTCTTATGTGTCCATAGCTTTCACTGGATATATCTTATAGAGTTTCTACCTACGCCTTTTCTACAGATCAAGCAGGGCCATCTACCTGAAGGGGTTTGTGTTTTGTCTACCTTCCTACTTATTAGGACTTTGGTTTTAGTTAGGTTGACTCTAAGGCCCTTCGATTCTAGCCCTTGCTTCCACACCTGAAACTTCTCCTCTAGTTCTGATAGTGACTCAGCAATTAGCGCAAGGTCATCAGCATAGAGGAGCTCCCAGGGCATCCTGTCTTGAATTCCTGTGTTACTGCCTAGAGGACTATGATAAATAGGAGGGGGCTGAGGACAGAACCTTCGTGGACCCCTACCTCTACCCAGAATTCATTACTGTACTCATTTCCAACCCTCACCTTACTGACAGCATCTCTGTACATGGCTCACACAGCTCTCACTAACCATTCTTTTATCCCTAGTTTCCTCATTGATCACCAGATAAGGGATCGGGTGACCCTGTCAAAGGCTTTCTCCATGTCAACGAAAGCCAGGTAGAAATGTTTATCTTTGGCTAGGCATTTCTCCTGCAGCTGTCTTACCAGAAATATAGCATCAGTGGTGCTTTTCCCTGGCATGAACCCAACTGCATCACATCTAAACTGATTCTCTCCCTAATTAGTTGGGCTATGACCCTCTCCGTGACTTTCATTACCTGATCCAACAACTTGATACCTCTAATTATTTGTATCTGAAGCATCACCTTTACCTTTGTAGCAGTTGACTATGGTGCTGCTACACCAGTCATTGGATATGACTCCTTCGTGTATCACCTGGTTAACAATACGGGTGACTAGGCTATAGCCGATGTCCAAAATATTTGCTTGTAACTTTGTGAATTTTTTAGATACAGATTTGAAATTTTGTTAGCGTGTGCTTATATACAGTGGATTACAGTTATGTAAGTTTAGCTGATCTTTTATAGGCAGGTAAGTTTAACAGGTGTAAAAGCAATAACATTATGGATAAACACTAAAATTGAAATTCTTAATGCATCTTACCTGTTTGATTTGTTACTAAAATCATCCCAAATGCCAACAATTTTGCACTTTTCAAGATGAGGTACATGAATTTGAATTAATTAAAATACAGGTATAATCAGTACAAAATTTTTTTCTTTCTCTATATTTCATGCAAAAATTTTCATTGAAAATAAAGTACAAACCTTTTTTACTAGTCAATATAGCATTGGCTATTTACTCTTATACAATTTAAGGAATACATTTACATAACAGAATGCCTCTAATAAAAAAAGTTCATTAACAGGTGAGGCAAAGGTGAATACAGGTGTGTAACATACTGAAAATTAATATGTATTTCTCACTTTCACATATTATTTGTAGTAAAATGAAAGGAATATATGATAGTATTGCTATCAAACAACAAAATATAATTATGCCATATTTCTATCATGAAACTGTCCAAAACACCCTTTACACAAGGGCACTTTGCAAAATGAACACATATATGAGGTCTCAACCTGATATCCTTTTGCAGTTTTTCTTTTTTGCAGCGAACACAGCCTGCAAACTTTTTTCCTTCCATATATTTTTTCCACTTTATGGAAGTCAATATTCTTTCTCTTGCCATCCACCTCAGTTAATTTTGCTTTTCTCCCAGTTCTGTGCTTTCTGGAGGAAAAACTCTTATGTAACTGAGATGTGATGTCAAATGGTCATAGTCCTTTGGTGGTGGAGGAACCTTGTGGCTTTTTACATAAACAGTATATGAATTAACTATAGTTAGATATAATACTGGAAATCAGGACTCCAATAGTTTCACACTCAAGGATGCTGCTTGATACCAAACATAATGTTTACAGTAAATAAAGCTCTTATTTTCACAGTATCAGTTGGCTGTCATAGTGGATCAGGTCTTTCACAAATAGAAATTATGCGTTGAGCAGTTTTTCCTCCATGATTGTTTCAAAAAAACTTTACAGTAAAAATAAAAATAAATACTCCAATGGTTGAGCAACAGGAAGTAGACTGTATTGTGGACTAATCTTTTCTGTGAAATCAGGAATTCTGGTTGATGTAGTAATCTTCAACCATGTTGTCGTAATGTTTTCAATATCATTTTCATCACTTTCATTATCAAAATCTTCCTCATCCAATGAAGATTCATAAGTATCAGTATGATTCATCTGAAGACAAATCACTGTTGTCTTCATTTATATTTTGTACATCATCAAGAGTTTAACCTAAATTGGAAACGCTACTTGCTGACACCATATCATAAAAAACTAAGATATACACTTCTCTTCAAATGTTGAAAAAAAAACCCCAAGAAGTCTTGAATGAAATTTAATAGTATTTTAGAATGTCTAATGGAATTAAAAATTATTTTTATGCATTTGTGTACATTTAAACTAACTAAATATTATTTTATAGAATAATAGAATAAAAATTTCTTTGATTAAAATCCTTTCTAACATGGAAGTATCCAAAGAGCATTTGAGGCACATAATGATTTATGAGTACAAAAAAGGAAATTCTGCAGCCAAAGTGACTCGAAACATACAC
>NC_068982.1:86255849-86256660 GCF_001194135.2 Octopus bimaculoides | reverse complement strand
AGTATCCAAAGAGCATTTGAGGCACATAATGATTTATGAGTACAAAAAAGGAAATTCTGCAGCCAAAGTGACTCGAAACATACACTCAGTTTATGGGAAAGAATGCTTGAATGAAGGAACCTGGAGAAGATGGTTTGCAAAAATCAGAAGTGGCGATTTCAGGCTTGAAGATGAAAATCGAACAGGACATCCAGTTGAGTTTGATGATAAGCTCCTAAGCTCCTAAGGCATTACTTGAAGAAAATCCTGCATTATCAGTTGAAGAATTGGCAATAATGCTTAGTTCAAACCATACAACTGTTCATCATCATCTTCAACAACTTGGACAGGTTCCTAACTTGGAAAATGGGTGCCTCATGAATTGTCCGAAAGCAACGGCATATCCCAAGTTGACATCTGCTCTTCTCTCCATTCTCGCGAACTTATTTCATCCTTTTTGGATAGACTTGAGACTGGTGATGGAAAATGAATTTTCTATTGAAATGTTAAATGTCGTAAACAGTGGCTTGGTAAAAGGGAAAAAGCTCAACTACAACCGAGAAGGGAACTTCATGGGAAAAAGGTTCTTCTCTCTATCTGGTGGGATTGCAAAGGAGTAATTCACTTTAAATTGTTACCACCTAATGCTCAAGTCTACTGTCAGCAATTAGAGCATTTGAACCAAGCTTTGAAGAAAAAAAGACCCGCTTTAGTGAATTAAAAAGGAGTGATGTTTCATCAGGACAGTGCACAACCCCACACTGCAAAGATCACATCACAGAAGATCAAAGAGCTTGGTTGGGAAAAAATTCCTCATCCACCTTATTCTTCC
>NC_068982.1:86254108-86254934 GCF_001194135.2 Octopus bimaculoides | reverse complement strand
ATATATATATATATAGATATCTATATCCTCTCTCTCTCTCTATATATATATATATAGAGAGAGAGAGAGAGAGGATATAGATATCTATATATATATGGATATATCTATATATATATACACACACACACACACACACACACACACACACACATACATATATATATATACACATACACATATATATTACAGCCTCAAGCTGACCAAAGCCTTGTGAGTGGATTTCGTACACAGAAACTGAAAGAAGACTGTCGAATATATGTATATGTTTCTCTGTGTGTGTGTGTGTACCTCAACCATTGCTTGACAACTGATGTTGCTGTGTTTACATTCCCATAACTTAGCAGTTCGGAATAAGACACTGATAGAAGAAGTACTAGACTTACAAAGAATAAATCCTGTGGTCAATTTGTTTGACCAACAGCGGTGCTCTAGCATGACCTCAGTCACGTGACTGGAACAAGTAAAACAATAAAAAAAACTATTCCATTTTAATCCCAAGCAAGGCTGGGTATCTCTTGGCACATTTCTATAGGCGTAGGAGTGGCTGTGTGATAAGTAGCTTGCTTACCAACCACATGGCCTTGGGTTCAGTCCCACTGCGTGGCACCTTGGGCAAGTGTCTTCTACTATAGCCTCGGGCCAACCAAAGCCTTGTGAGTGGATTTGGTAGACGGACACTGGAAGAAGCCTGTCGTATATGTATATATATATATATATTTTAAAAAATAACGTCGACCACTAACGTGGACAATTAATGTGCTAGAAATAGATCACATCTTGTATCTATTAAGACCTAAAAAGTTCTCAACATGAAATATAGCAGCAT
>NC_068982.1:86251740-86253578 GCF_001194135.2 Octopus bimaculoides | reverse complement strand
TATATATATATATATATATATATATATATATATATATATATATATTTATTACAGATATAGGGTAAAGGATTATTAATTTATTAATAAATTAATAATTAATAAATTAATAATTAATAATTTTTACCAAGTTGTTCGGTATGGAAAAAAACCCATTATCGGTAAAAACTTATACAAAACATTAAGGGATCAGCAAAAGTTGCTTCACCACATACCGAAATTTAGAAATAGCAGTTAAACTACTAATTCTTCTACTACAATATGTCTCCACAGATGGCAATACTTGTAACTTACATAGGCAAAAAGGAAGAAAAAATATCAAAACCAACCAGTTTTAGTTAATCATGTACGTGTTTCGGGATTAGAAAGGTAAAAAATTCATTTCCTTCTTCAGCATGATATTCCAGATTATAAATTTGAAAATGCTGACAAAAACTATGCATGCTCGATCAGGCGACATCGAACATCACATAAGAGAAACAGCATTTCTGAATTTATATAGACGAGTAAGTCTGCATCCACCCATAGTTTTTGTCAGCATTTTCAAATTTATAATCTGGAATATCATGCTGAAGAAGGAAATGAATTTTTTACTATTCTAATCCCGAAATGCGTACATGATTAACTAAAACTGGTTGGTTTTGATATTTTTTCTTCATTTTTGCCTATGTAAATTACAAGTATTGCCATTTGTGGAGACATATTGTATTAGAATTAGTAGTTTAACTGCTATTTCTAAATTTTGCTATGTGGTGAAGCAACTTTTGCTGATCCCTTAATTATGTTATATATATATATATATATATATATATAAGGTGTGTTATGAGCATTTATAGAACACATATCCTATAGAAATTCGACAAACAATTAAAAATAGAGATGAAAAGGTGGTAAAAGTTTAAAAAGAATTTAATTCATGCATACAATTGTTTTAAATGGTAATATTAACATGTGAATAACATGGTAAAAAAATTAGAAATTAATTTACTGATAATTAAATTAAGTACATATTACTGTTCTTCTCAGTGCAAAAGAAGAATATATCAGAAAAATATTATATTGTTACAGAAGACTAGATGGAGTGAATGTTACTTAACATATTTGGATATACATAATATCCTTATGAAAGATAAAAACATGCTAAGATAGTGTTGTTGAGTCTAGTTGTGTATGAACTAAAACTGGTCTTCATACACAACTAGACTCAACAACACTATCTTAGCATGTTTTTTATCTTTCACAAGGATATTATGTATATCCGAATATGTTATGTGACATTCACTCAATCTAGTCGTCAGTAACAATATATTTTACTGATGTATTTTTTTGAAGTATTCTTTTTTCGCACTGAGGAGATCAGTAATATGTAATTTAATTATAATTAAATTAATTTCTAATTTTTTTACCATGTTATTTACATGTTAATGTTACTATTCGAAATGATTGTATTAAATTCTTTTAAAACTTTTGACACCTTTCCTTCTCCATCTTTAATTGTTTGTTGAGTTTCTATAGGATATGTATTCCTTAAATGCTCATAACATACCTTATACTTGTAGCATTTTCATATTCAAAAAATTCTTACAGCAGTAAACTACCAATGCAATATGAAGATTCTTTATTAGAAATCGACTTTTGGAATTCCCTAAAGTAAAGGATGAAATAGAACTCAACCTTTTCTCATACCTTTTCTCATCCAGCTGTAGAAACTCTGCCAAATTAGACTGGAGCCTGGTGTTGCCATCCGGTTTCACCAGTTCTCAGTCAAATCGTCCAACCCATGCTAGCATGGAAAGTGGATGTTAAACGATGATGATGATGATGATGCTATATATATATAT
>NC_068982.1:86232500-86251412 GCF_001194135.2 Octopus bimaculoides | reverse complement strand
TCCTTCAGATTTTCCATAATTGTATTTTGACCTCACAACTTCAATTATAACATTATCTCTTCAATGAAAATTATGCAACAGCTTAAAAGTATAGAGTTGGAACAAACATTTCTATAAGAAAATTCCCCAAATACTCTATTTTTCAAAATAATAACAATTAATAGTTTGATTTTCTTCAAAGAAATTTTATTTTATTTTGCTTGAACTAAAAAAATTGTATTTTATTCAAATTAAACAGCAATGAAATGAGAAAGATCAATCTTGTATGTTTTCGGTCAAAAATTCCAAAACTTTGAAAACCTCTGAAAATGATGAAACTAAGATTTCTTCCATTTCAAATCAACCATAATTAATTGAATCTAGAACATTACACCATCCTTTAACTTCTTTAGCAGCTGATGTTATGCTACCTAAAGAACTTGATGTGCTTCCCAAATGATTTATCTGGATTAGATATGATACCATTTCAACCAAAATAATTATCTTAAACAATACAGTTAAAAAAAACAAACTTCTTTGCTTCATGGTTCAATACCAGACCTTGGTTAGAATTCTCAGATCAATTTAAGGCTGCTTTCTGCTATTGTTGTCATTATTTTTGTACATCCCTGAATGTTGACAATAGTTTTGAAGCTGAAGGATATACTAACAAGCATACTGCTTCGTCAAAAAGCAAAACTTTTGGCAAGCATGGTAATTCTGTCACACACAAAAATGCAATGAAAATTGGAGTGAAAGGCAGAAACATAGAACAACTAATCAGAATGTATCTACACTGGTGAATGAAAATCAGTTGAAAAGAAAAAATAAGTATTATTCATGAGGTGGTATCAAAAAGTTCCCAGACTAGTTATGTTTAATAAATAAAAATAGCCTATTTACCTAAGTTTTAACATCATCTCCTTTGAAATAGTCACCTTGTGCAGCAATACGCTGGTCCCAGTATTCCTGTCACTTTGGGAATCCAGCCTGTAAGTTGTTTTCAGTAAGTGAGTCGAGGACCTTCTGCGATTCACTTTGGTACTTAACAACGGTGTTAAAATGGTGACCTTTGAGTTGCATTTTCATCTTGGGGAAGAGAAAGAAACTGTAAGTGCTAAATCTGATAAATAGGTTGGAAGCAGAAGCGATACCATGTTGTTGGGTATGAATTCACAATACACAATACTGTGGCTATCGAAAAAATGATGAGTACACTCTTGATTGAGCTGCAGCTCTGCCATACCTTCTTTGGTTGTGGAGATGAAGGGCTCTTCCATTGTGACAACTGCTGCTTTATCTCAGAGTCACACTTGCAGACCCAACACCCATCACTGGTGATGGATGGGTCATCAGTGGGACACTGACAGAGATCTTGACAGATTTTGACTTGATGTTCTTTCTGCTCAGTGGTCAGCAGGCAGGGGACAAACTTGGCCGGGACATGCTACATATTTAATTCAGAAATTAGGATTGGCAATATGGACCCATATGACAGATCAACAATATCAGCAATGCCATTGATTGTGCTCTGATAATCCTCATGCACAAGTTGATGAATTTTCCCCACATTTCTGGGGTTGATGCTCGTGACAGGTCTTCCAAATGGCTCATCATCTTCCAGGGACATTCTTCCACTTTTGAAGTGCCTGTGCCACTTGAAACATTGCATATGACCCATTGCCTTGTCGCCATAAGCTTGCTGAAGCATGCTTGATGTTTCTGTAGCAGATTTCCCAAGTTAAGCACAAAATTTCACGTTGGCTATTTGTTCCAACTTCCTGTCCATGACAAGATCACAGACTACAGCATACATATAATCAAGAACTTTTTGATACCACCTTGTACAATCTTGTAAGAGTGATTCAATTTGTATGTGTTAATGAACTTGCACTTTGGGATGATTACAACGAAAATATCACCTGTCTTGACAATATCATCATCATTTAATGTCCGTTGTCCATGCTGTCATGGGTTGGATAGTTTGACTGGGCTGGCACGTTGAAAGGCTGCACCAGACTCCAATCTGATTTGGCATGGTTTTCTATGGCTGGATACCCTTCCTAACACCAACCACTCCAAGAGTGTAATGGGTGCTTTTATGTGCCACTGGCACGGGTGCCATTTGTGTGACACCAGGGTGCTAATTTGCGTGACACCAGTATCTGCCGCAACTGCAATTTTGCTCAGCTTGATGGGTCTTCTTCTCAAGCATGATATAATGCCAAAGATCTTGGTTATTGCCTCCGTGAGGCCCAACACTCGAAGGGAACTCAGCCACTTTGCCTCCGTGAGGCTTAACACTCCAACGGAACTCAGCCACTTTGCCTCCATCAGGCCCAGTGCTCGAGAAGAACTCTGCCACTTTACCTCCGTTAGGCCCAATGCTTGAAAGGAACTCAGCCACTTTGACTCTGTGAGGCCCAACATTCAAAATATGCTCTTTATGTTCCACTGGCACAGGTACACTTTGCTTGATGGGTCCTCTCAAATACAGCACATCACCAAAGGTCTCAGTCACCAGTCATTGCCTCTGCGAGGTTCAAAGTTTGAAGATCATGCTTAACCACCTTGTCCCATGTTTCCTGTGTCTACCTCTACCACAGGTTTCCCCCCTCCACAATTGGAGAGCAGCACTTCTTTACACAGCTGTCCTCATCCATATGCATCACATGACCATACCAGTGCAGTTGTCTCTCTTGCACACTACATCTGATTCCTTTTATGCCTAACTTTTCTCTCAAGATGCTTACACTTTGTTGAACATGCACACTAATATTGCACATCCAGTGAAGCATACAACCTTCATTTCTTTCAAGCCTATGCATGTCCTCGGCTCTCATAGCCCATGTTTCACTGCCATGCAGCATGACTGTTCACATACAGGCATCAAACAATCGGTCTTTCACTCTGAGGGAGAGGTCCTTTGTTGCCAGCAGGGGTAGGAGCTCTCTGAACTTTGCCCAATCTTATTCTCACAGCTACACTCTCGAAGCATCCACCTATACTACTAACTTGGTCACCTAGATAACGGAAGCTATATACTACCTCTAGTCCCCCCCCCCCTGGCAGTTGATGGAGTCTATTTTCTGTGCATTTTCAGCATTTATTGTACCTGTGCACCTTCAACAAAGTTAGTTTCTTTGTTAACCTTCATCTGATATTGCTGCACCTTTTATGTGTCCAAAGCTTTCACTGGGTGCATCTTATGGAGTTTCTACCTACACCTTTCCTACAGATTTAGCAGGGCCATCTACCTGAAGGGATTTGTGATTTATCAGCCTTCCTACTTATTATGACTTTGGTTTTTGCTAGGTTAACTCTAAGGCCCTTTGATTCTAGACCTTGCTTCCATACTTGAAACTTCTTCTCTAGTTCAGGTAGTGATTCAGTTATAAGAGGAAAGTCGTCAGCATAGAGGAATTCTCAGGGACTGCTCATCTTGAATTCCTCTGATGAACAAGACGGGGCTGAGCACCGATCCTTGGTAAACCCCTACTTGAACTCTGAATTCTTTGCTGTACTCATTGCCCACCCTCACCTTACTGGTAGCGTCCCTGTACAAGGCTTGTATGGCTCTCACCAACCACTCGTCTATCCCTTGTTTCTGCATTGACCATCATATAGGGGATTGAGGGACTCTGTCAAAAGCTTTCTCAAAGTCAACAAAAGCCAAATACAGTGGTTTATCTTTGGCTAGGTATTTCTCCCGCAGTTGCCTTACCAGAAATATAACATCGGTGGTATTTCTACCTGGCACAAAACCAAACTGCATCACATCTAGACTATCTTTCTCCCTAATTAGTTGGGCTATGACTCTCTCCGTAACTTTCATCACCTGATCCAACAATTTGATACCTCTAATTATTTCTGTCTAAGGCATTGCCTTTACCTTTGTAGCAGTTGACTATGGTGCTGCAACACCAGTCATTGGGTATGACTCCTTCATAAACCACCTGATTTATGATACAGGTGACTAAACCATAACCCACACTGCCAAATTTTTTATGCATCTCAGCGGTGACTCCTGATGGACTGGGGGATTTCCCTATCTTCATATCCTAAATTGCTTTATCTACGAGGTTACTGTTGATTCGGGTAGTTGATCCCTCAATTAGGTCAACATTTGACAGACTCTCCTCTTCCCATTCATTCTCCACGTTCAACAGTCTTTCATAATGGCATCTCCAAGCCTCTTTCTTTGCAGACTCATTAAAAGTAAGTGCACCATCATCCTTGCGAACTCATTTCTCTCCTGTAACATCACAATTTTCTCTCATACACTATATTGCAATCCAAAATACTTCAGTTCTTTGGTCCTCACGATGCTGAACATAGGCAAATTTCTTTTCTGCTTCTCCTTTGGCTAAATATGCCTGTCTCCTAGCTTCCCTTCTGACAATCTGATACAGTTCCCTGCTCCCCCAACTATTCCAGGCCTGTTTCTTTGTTCTAATGGCCTTGTCTACAGTTATTGTTTCACCATCATGTTACCCTAGGTCTGGAAGGGATTTTGCACCTGCCATAGATTTGATCTGTGGCACTCAGCAAGCTGTCTTGCAGAAAATCCCAGTTACCCTCTGTATCACAAGTTTGTAGCTCTTCCTCCCTCTCATCAAATTTCTCAATTAGGATGTCCCTAAATCTCTGATCATATGAAGTTTCCTTAAGCTTCCAAATCCATCTTTTCCAGATTGGTCTACTCCTTGGCATCCTTCTGGCCTGGAGTTTAAAGTCACTAATGACCGGTCTATGCTGGGGGGTACATTCTTCACCAGGGTGGATCTTCGTATTCAAATATCTCCACAATCTCATTAGACCTACATTTTAATGTACCCACATTTACAGTGCCAACTCTGAAAACAAGGAAAAGGTTGTGTGAAGGAACATAGGGAGGAGAGATGTTATTCAGCAGTTGAAAAGAAGGGTTTCTGTGATCGTTTGATAACAGACATGTCATAACAGTTGTTCTTGCATTTAACCTATCATCCTTCAAACATGTTAAAATTGTTGCCTCTATTGTGGGTGAGAGTAAGGTAAGCATTGTAATATAAGCGTTACTGCAGCTGCAAATATAGTTATAATTATGCCAGTGTTAAATTAAGTAATGGGCTGCTATTTGGTTGGGTTAGTCTATTATATACATATATATAGAGAGAGAAAGAAAGAGAGTGAGGGGGAGATGAAGGATGATGATGGTTTGGATGGGAGGGGAAGATGAAGAAGGAGGATGATGGCTTGGGAGAGGGGGGGGGACAGAGGTATGTAGGTCTTCTGGTGCAAAAGTGAAGCAGAGCTCTGTTGGAGTTTTTGGTATAATGATAATAAAAATGAAATTTCTAGACTTTTTTTACGGCTTTTTTAATACACTCTTACAAAAGATTCCAAATTAAATTAGATATTTTCATTGATACCTAAAAATGCATCATACACATCTGTTATGATGCAAGGTGGATTTACACAACTTATGAAAGCTGATGTTTTAATCAAATGAATGATGAAATTCATTATTCAGTTATCCTTTTATTTATAATTAAATGTAATTGAACTCATCATCCTACTAATACTGAAAATGTTTCAATAATTGTGAGGTTTGTAAAAGTAGGGATCATATCAGGAAGTTTCCATGCTTTAACTATGAGCAAAGACTCTAAGGGTGAAAGTTTGTCTCATGCTATTATGCAAAGTATTGAAGATACTGGACTAAAGCTGGAAAATATTTTATCTTAATTGACCAGAAAATAATGCAACAGAAAATTGGAGAGGAAATTCCATATATGCACTGCTTCAATCATCAGTTATGTTTGGTTGTAGTTCATGCAATTGAAGCAATTAGTGACATCAGACTGTGTTTTGGAGCTTGTAAAACTCTTTATAACTTCCTGCGTTGACCAAAGTTGTTTATTGTATACAAAGGTACACATTTGAACAACAGTGGTCAGGGCATCTAGCAACTGTGGTTGCTATATTTACCAATCATGAACACATTGTGCAAGTTCTTTGAGATGCAGAACATGACAATTCTGACAAAAACATCAGAACTGTGGCAAAAGATATTTTGAAACAGATTACTAGCCTCAAATTTATTTTCATGAAGATATTCTGAACATTCTTGATGCATCAAATAAATTGTTACAATGCCATGACTGTGATTTGACTGAGGGAATATGTCTTATAAATACTGCAATATTTTGAAAAAATGCGAATAGACAAGGGGAAATTTTGGAGTATTTTCTCTCAGGCTAAGAAATATAATTTAGAAGGCAATTGTTCTAGTTCTCAACTTACACCTAGAATTCCAGAGTATATTACACAATCGTCAGTAGTAATGTCAGTGCTGGGTCATGACGATTCTGATAGCAAATATGTACTTTTTAATGAATATACACTAGTGTTTTTGATACCTGTATCGGAGAACTTAGAAGTTGCTTTAAAAGAATGCAACGCAAGAATATTTGCAGCTATAGAAGCTTTGTTTCCTGAATCTGAAGCATCCTTAGAAGTTTCAAGATTATCTCCTATTTGTGAACTCATGAGCATTAAGTATTTGGACAGCTCATGTTACAACAAACAATGCATTGCTAAACATTACATTTTAGAAAATATTACTTCTAAGAAGCTGTCAAGTTTCTTTTCCTCACTATATTTATTTAAGGCTGCTTTTCCAGGTATCTACAAATTATATGCAGCATGAAGATCAGAGACTTGAGGTGTTCTGGATTGTGAGTCTGTGTGTCAGAGAGAATCAAGATATTGTGAGAGAGAAGTGTGTATGGATGGATAATAGTATGCTTGAATGTAGTGATTCAGAAAAGAAAGACATTGAAGAACTTATTCTCTAGTGTGATGATTTTCTTGGGCAAGTGTCTTTCATAGTCTTACTTTCATTTGATTTCTGACTAACTTTTGGGTTTTATTTAAATTCTTCACTTAAAACATGAAACCAATTGGGTGATAAAAATAGTCATTTTTCTAAGAGTAATCCATTTCTGGGTGGGTGATAAAAACTAAGTGACGTTTTTAGTTTTTATTGGCATTTGAAAAACTTTTATTTTCAGGAAAGGAACAAATTTATTGTTTTTGAGGCAAAATTTTGTGTTTGCATTTTTGATTGATCAAATAAAAACTTCTCTGGAGAGTTTCCAGTATCAATAAGTTTGTCACCTAACATTTGTCCTAAAAGTAAAAATTACTTGTCATATTTTTCTTTTCTTTTTTCTTGCTTTTGCCAGTTGCAAAATTGAAGACTGATGATGTCATTTAGTCAAAAATGGGAACACAGGATTTCATCATTTATATTTTTGAATTTCTGTGTTTCTTCAATTTACATTTTGAACTGCCAAAATATCGTTCAAACTAATGAAAAAAATCTATTACAATTGCATTGCGCTCTTCTTATCGTCTATCATTGTTATTATTATTATTATTATTGTTATTGTTGTTGTTGTTGTTGTTGTTATTGAGTGAGAGAGCAGTGCTACATAGGGAACCAAATTAGTAGTGGGGGAGGATGCATGGAGAGTATAATTCCTTTTTCTTTTATTTCTTTTCTTTTCTCTTTTTTTCTTTCTTATTCTTTTTGCTAGTTGTAAACTTGAGAATTGAAGACTGATGATGTCATTCCATTAACGTGGTAATGTCGGTTGCCTCATTCAAATTTTGAATTTGAATGTCTATAATTTTGAATTTTTGTGCATCACTTTCCATTTTGAACTCAACAAAGACAGGCAAGCTGTCAAAATATTGTTCAACCAATAAGATATCTATTGCAATCACATCTTTTATTATTATTAACGCGGCATGCTGGCAGAAGCATTAGCATGCTAGGCAAAATGCTTAGCAGTATTTTGTCTGTCTTTACGCCCTGAGTTCAAATTCCACGAGGCCAACTTTGTCTCTCATCTTTTCAGTATCGATTAAATAAGTACTAGTTACTCATTGGAGTCAATGAAATTGACTAGCCTCCTCCCCCAAATTTTAGGCCTTGTGCCTATAGTAGAAAGGATTATTATATTGTTGTTATTATTATTATTAAGGTAGTGAGCTGGCTGAATTGTCAGCAAGCCAGGCAAAATGCTTAGTGATATTTTGCCCATCTTTACATTCTGTGTTCAAATTCTGCTGAGGTTGGCTTTACCTTTCATCCTTTTGGAGTTGATAAAATAAGTACCCGTTGAACACTGGGGTTGATGTAATCAACTTATCCTCTCTGTTAAAATTGCCGGCCTTATGCCAAAATTTAAAACCATTATCAATATTATTATTATGGCCACCATACTGGAAAGACATGGTAACTCGGACACTCTGTAAGTTGTAAGATTATTTTCAATCTTTTCAGCCTGTTAAGTCCCCATTCATTCATTTTAAATTTGTACAGCCTTGTTTTTAACATTGCCTGAATTGTGCTGGCAGTATTTGTTTAGAGACTCTCTCACTGTTTTGTAGGAGGTGCACATCAATATTTTTGAGCTTGCTTGAACTATCTGGAAAAAGCAAATATTTTGGTATTTTCTAAATATTTTGAAACATAGTGGAGAAAGAACTAATTATAGTATTTGGTGACGGAATGCATTCTTTGTCTGAAAATGAAGAGAATACTGATGTAGTGTTGACTACAGTAAATGTCACTGTCATGCCAGCAAAAACAAATACAGATGGTAATATATTTTTGTCTGCTAGCAGATTCAAAATATTTGACAGTTCAGCAAATCAAAAATTCAGCAAAACATTCAAGAGTGTCAGAGATAGTGGAGGGTAGAAAGCCAAAATGCTGCATATGTGGATCTGTGACTCACTTAAAGGCTTTCTGCTCTCAGATACAGAAAACAAGCCACTCATTGCTGCCAACACTGCAAACACAAAATCAGGAGGAAGTACTAAAGACTCCAACACCCATAACCAAAACAAGACAATGAAGGGGTTTACTCTTGGCTCCCACAGAAAAGCAAACTTCTCCTAACACCCTGCTCCCCAAACCAATAACAACAGCAATAACATTAAGAAAGAAGAGCAGGCTGAAATATAAATCACTGTAACAAAAGGAGGCAGGCGAAAAAGGAGGAGGGTACATAGTCCTACTCCAAGAACACAGCAAAAACAAACACAGAAACCAAAATTGCAGCCCAATTCACAACCACTCAACAAAAACATCAACAAGAAAACACAGTAACAACCAATAATGAAACTGCAAAAAACATCAAAATACTTCCAACTGTATGCAAAATGTATCCATCAATTTCACTATTGTGAACGAAAGCAACAATGAATCAGTGAATTTTGTAAATCAAAATAACCATAACATTGAGATTGAAGGAAAGGAAGTTGAGAATTTCATCCTCAAAATCTTGAAGGACAGATTATTAATAAAAATGTCCTCAGACGTTTATAAAACAATTCATGAAAATTTCTCAGCTACTGTTGGAATTTTTAAAAAGACAATAGACAAAAGGCTTTCAGAAAGGCCTTTTAGAAAATATTCACCAGTAGAGAGGTCCAGAACATCCAGGCTTCTCAAAAATCAATATGAATGACCTCCTCTTTTCCTTTCTCCAACTAGCATGATTGTGCTGATAGTGGGGTATGTGAATGTGTGTGGTGTAGGATCAGCTTGGAAGTAAGTTCACTTGCTCAAATGATCTCAGGCTGCTTGATTTAGATGTGACTACCATTAGTGAAATGAGAATTTCAAAAAAACCTACTCTAGCATCTGTTTTTAAACACTACAAAATATTCTCATCTTGTGGTCTACTAGCAGCAGGTAGCAGTGTAGCAGTGCTGTTGCAGAAATTTTTAGATCTCTAAGTATGGGCAGTCTTCTTGGACCCGTGTTGCCTTAGACTGGTAGCCTTTTATACCTCAACAGGGGCTGAAAGGCCAGATTTCTTCTTGGGAATGTCTTGCACTGCCTGACAGGTACCGACTGAATTTTCCTGATGTGCCAGTGTACACATAGAGCAATCACAACAGGTCATCCAGATCATATCGAGATAGAATATTTGTTTGTTCAGTAGATAGGGAAAGTGTAGATCTGCACTTCAAATTAGGTAGGACCCATACACAGGGACCCTGTTACTGGATGTTGAATGCATCCTTACCAGTACACAAAGACTACAGGGACTAGATTAATGAGCTGGTTAAGTTGCAGCTGACAGGGGAAATTGTCAACAACTGGTGGAGGATCACCCTGAAGAGGGTGATTAGAGTAGAATTAATAGCACTAGGCAAAGAGCTAGCTATAGAAAGAAATAGATTAAAAAGAGAGAATTAGTTAGCAACCTAGAAGAGGCAATTAGTAAAGGCATCACAACGGATATGCTAGCAGTAAGAATAGCCCTTGACTATTTCTTTGAGGCAAAACATGAAGGCTGCCTTGTTAGAGCTAAGGCTTGTGCACTCAAGCATGAAGGAACTAAAGCCATCCAATGGGTACAAATCATAGAGACATGACATGGCAATGAGACCACTATCAGGTGTTTGATGGATCAGGACAGGTGCGTGCTACTTGGTTATGAGCAAATGAGAGTCACTTTCCAAGTAGCACTTTGTGTAGCTGTTTGGAGAGGGCAATGGGTTGACGACAGTAGCAGACTGTAATTTGTACTTGGATGGCCTATAGTGGCTCTCAGCAAGGTTGTGTGAAAAGCCAATAATTGCCACTAAAATATGGGAGGCAATGAGTGAGTGGACAAATTACAAATTGCCAGTTTAAATGGTCTACTCTATGAGTTTTATGTATTCATGCCAGATTTGTTTCGTGGCCTCTTGGCAGACATCTGGCAGCAGATCAGGGAAATTCCTAATGCTGTTAGCTGGGATGTTGTAACACTGTTGAGGAAGGGTGCCAATAATGGGGACATTTTAGGGAATTTTTGGCCCATAACTTTACTAAACACAAAGTTTAAGATTTTGGCTAAGGTGTTAGTGTAAAGGTTGGCACTTGTTGGTGGTCTGGTCATGGATGTACCAACATGCACAGTCCCAAACAGCTCTATCCACGACAACTTCCACCTTATGTAATACATCATAGGCAGGGCTGGGATTAAAGTTGGCTTCTGTGGGGCCCTGATCAATTTGGATCAGTCCAAACCATTTGATAGGATTAGCCATCACTAATTGAAAGCTGTCCTGAAAGTGACTAGTTTCAGAATGGTTTTCAAAGGCTAGATTGCTGTAATGCACAGTGCACCTGCTTGGTGGTCAAAGTAAACAGCCACCTTTTGGAAACATTTAACATCGCATGCTCAGTCTATCAGAAGTTGAAGCAGTTGAGGAGCATTCCTATTGAACTGTGATATGGGATGGCTGTATCAGTGTATGTGGTTGATGTCATGGTGTCAGATGATTCTAAAGTGAAGACATTTGGCTCAATTCTAGAGGAATATAAGTAGAATGTAGGGACCAAAATCAATGCTGACAAGTCGGTGAGCTTATAATTGAGCACCTGGAGAGGCAGGTCAATGGTGTTGCTGGACACTGGACTGACAGATTATTTAAACTACATGGGATCTGGTTCAGTCCTGACTTCCATGTGGACAAAGACTGGGATGACATGATGAGCAGAGCAGCCAGTCTTACACAGAAATGAGCAGAGAGGAAACTGTCCCTAAAAAGTCAGGCAGAGGTGGTGAATATCTACATTGCCTTTATTGCAATTTATCATCAGACTGTTGTGTTTGCTTAATCAGGCTGGAGGATCCAAAAAATTACAATTATAAGAGTTAGCTAAATTAGATTACTGGCAGGTTAGTATTTTATAAGGTAGAAACACAAAATAGATGAATGATGTACGATTAACAGAAAAGAAGAGAACGATTCATTGAGCTGGACATGTTGATATTCATGGATAATAACAAGTAAGCAGTGTGAGAATTAAGCTCCCCACATAGATAGAGGGGTTTATGTAAGTGAGTAACAGGAAGGGAGGGAAGAGAGAATCAGCAGAAATAGCAGCCAATTCAGAGGTAGCTATGCTGGAGGCAGTGGAAATCACCACAAAATAAAAGAAAAGTATCGTGAATGAGGGCAGATAAATGGTTGGAGAAAGAGAATGAGAGAGAAGGAACTAAACTGAATGTATTGAAGAACTTTTTTGTAAACACTCATGTTTAGTTTCACTATAAAAAAGGATTCTATGGTTAAACTGCAGAGTGGTTATTCATTTTTCTGACCATAGAGAGAAAAAGAGCTTATAACACTTTTTAACCTTTTCATTACCAACCCGGCTGAAACCAGCTCTGGCTCTAGGTACAAATTTCTTGTTTTCATAAGTTTTGAATTAAAATCTTCCACTAAACTTTAGTCACAATTTATGTTCCTAACACTAGCTGAATGATAACTAAGTTATTTTACTAAATTCTTTCTTATATTTAAAGTAATTGAAAGAAACACAGAGCATCTCAAAATAAATACAGTAACGAAAGGGTTAATATAACTACACAAGGTAGAATTAAGCTGATCTGTCCAAATTTGCATAGCAATATAATTGTTGCTGATGTGGATGATTGAAACCAGTAAAAGAAAAAGTCTCAAAAAATATATATTTTGCAATATATACATTGCAATCAAAATTTTATTTTTAATAATAATGATAACATATTTTATTCGCTTTTTTACTTATATTTTTTTGTGCATGAACTATGCATATACATATCACTAATTTTATAGTGTAACTTCATGTACCATACATATATACACTAATTGATTTTTTAATGAAGTTTTCATATGTTTTTATTTAGGTTTTATTGGTATCATGAAAAATAAAATAAAATTTAATTTCTGGTTACCGGGTACTAAATGTATAATTAAATGCAATTGGTACTTAGAACATATTTCATTTAGTATTAATGCTTTTTCAAATAGTTGTTCATTATCTTGCGCGTGTTAGCGGAAGCAGGGTATTGTAGTCACTCATCTTTGTTTTAGTTACTTTCTTTAAAATGTTTTACCTGATCTCTTTTGTACAGAGCAAAAAATAATTTTGGAACTACAAACAAATTGAAATGCTGCAAAAATGATTGTGTTTAGACAATCTAACCAGAAATAATAGGATCTTAGTAAAATGAAGAGACGAAAATATCTCTTATATTACAAAATACTTCAAATTTTATAAAAATATTCTTTCATTTAAGAATGTGTGTTCTTGTGAATTTTAGCACATTTACATATCAGAATAAAATATAGAACTTCCTGTAAATGCTATATATAGTAATTTTTCTTTCTTCAGTGGTTCTGATGTTCCCAAAAAGTCCTGTATTCGTGATAGTAGTCTTTTAAGAAATGGATCAAATACTGAAGGAGTCCAAATTGTTAATGCCAGTGAAACTTCATTTAAAACCAGTAAAGCTCCTGAAGGTGAATTAGAAATGTCACCTAAGAAACATCTTCAGTCAAGAAACATGCGCAAGTTAGGTGTTCATTCTTTGGAATTTTCTAAAGAAACTATACTTCAAGACGAAAATGCTGACTCAAATTCTTTAAAAGTTGCCAATAACAAAGATACAGTAATTTGTACACAGAAGCAACAGGAGATAAATTCAGCATCTAAGGTTAGTATAATATCATTCTGTTGATAAAAAAAAAGTGGAGCCTTTATCCATAGCTCAGTAGGAGCTCTTCTTGATTAGAAAAAGGAAAGGTATTTGTTAGGTTATTGCAATTAATAAGGAACTTATAGGGTGTCTGAGCTAAATTCAACAGTTTGTAGAAAAGAAAAACAATATTCCATCCAAAAATAAAAGCATTTAAAAACATTTTTTAAATATCAACTTGGCTGGGAGATAACAGTTTACTCAAAGTAGCCACACTCAGCTTTCATTATGGCTTCAAGAAGGCTTTAGACTCTGGCACATACATTCCTCACTGTGTTTTTGGGAAGATCTCTGAACCCCTCTTTGATCTTAGCCCCCCAGCTCAGCCTTGGTGTTCCAAGCAGAGTGGTTAGTTTCTTTCAAAACTGCACCCCACACATAGTAGTCCATGGGATTATAAATGGGAGAATTAAGATGCTAGAAATTGCAGTTAGTGAAGTTACAAAAATTCTCCAACAACCACTTCTGACTCTTAAGGTATGATAAGGAGCTGAATCTTGCTGCCACACATGGCCTTCCAGCAGCAATCCTCTCCAATCAGGGGTTTGACCAATCTCTAGCAGCTTCACATAGCCATCTGAATTGAACACAAGGCTCAATATCGAAGATATGGAAAGTATGACATCACCCTCACTGTAGACACCCACTTCCTGTTGGCCACAGCTTCATAGGCTTTGTTGCAGCTGTCCATGTCATGTCCTACAGCCTTTACAGTGTTCACAGAACATTGAACAACAGTCATGATGTTAACCTTTTGATGCCCAGTGCAAATCATCAGATACAGGTAACTCTTTTTTAATATTCAGATAGTTTCCAGTGCTCCATGTCAGGTAACTTTTTCTCAACTGCAGTTTTGATATTTATGCTCTCCACCACCATTGACAGTTCACCAACTGTTCCCCCAAAAAGAAGGAATAAATAATCATTAAATTTAGCCTTACCACCTTGTATATACCTAAAAATCCATAGCTGTTTACATTGTTGCTAATTACTATCAGTATTCTGGGGTTATTTTAAGTCATAAATATAGAATAATCTCTGTGTAATAGTTGACTATTTTAGATACTAATTAGGCTAACTGAATTAGGCTAGATCTGGATAAGTGAGTGCTGAATTATCTCAGATTTTCATGAGACATGAGAGATGACCAGATTTTTAAACTCATCAAATAAAATTATGTTTATAACTGTTATTTTACTAGTCATGTTTGTTCCAGTTTCACTTGCAGTTTAAAACCTGTTCTGGCTGACTTTAATTCATAAAAATGCATGTCATATATATATATATATATATATATATATATATATATATATATATAAATTTGTAGGGCAATATATGGATTCATAGAACCCCGTGGCAATCACAGAAAGCTCCTCTAGTGGACCTGGCTACCACACCACATAGTAATCCAATACAGAAGGATACAATGTAAAGTCCAACGCAGCTGAAATCGAATAGATCCAATCTATGAAATTATTTCATGAGGAGTATATAGATCATTAAAAGTCAAGAGGTATGAGGAGGGAATATATTTATTTAAACACTTCATATCTGCAAGATGATAACCATCTCACAGCCTTTATCATGTAATAATAATTTCAGTGTATAATAAATGATTTTATGTGTCTGCACCAGTATGCACACTACACATCGCATAATACTATTGTATGTTTACAAATCAATGCAGATGTAGAAGGCTTACTCTTCAGATCAACAGAACGTCATGGTTACACCAATGCTTCGATGCTGCTGTATACATACAAAATCATCTTTTATATGCACAATATTCGGAAGACCGATAATTGATAAATTTAAAATGGTATTGGCAATAAAGAATAAATGTAAATAATAAATACGTTTGTATGTTATCAATTAAGATGCTGGATCTAAGTTTAAAGACTTGTCCATCATTAATGTAAACAAAAGGCAGGAAAAGGATAGGAGAGGAAGAAAAGTAGATGGATAAAATAAAATATAATAGACATGAATTCTGTAGGGAATTGACAGCTGGAGATATAAAAATTAAACCAAGGGATAACATATTTAGGCATGTGTGCAGAAAGTATAGTTTTCACCCCACCCTTCATGGTGTTTTGTAATAAAGAGTTCTACTGAAGAAATTGCTCTTGCAAAATCAAGGAATAGTTTCTATTGTTAACAGTTCTGTGTCCAGTAACTTCAAGTATTTTTATCTCTGTGACAATGTTTTTTGATCATATATTGGATTAGAATATATTTACTTTATAAGCTTTCAGGACATCCAGATATTTTTGTGATTATTCACATATTCAACTGGTGTAGAAAGACACATCTTCCTATAAAGTTATATTATAAATAATTGTTGGCCTCAAGTTGTAGAATATAAAGCAACTGGAACATACAAGGGAAATGAGGAGAGCACATATATAACTTAAAATCTTGTCTTATCAGGGCATAGGAAATAATTCCAGAGTACTCTGCGTGGAGAGATATTAAGTTAAGAAAAGTAAAATACATAAGAAAGATCATATATATCTACAGGGGTTAGACAAAATAATAGAAACATCTTGTTAAATAGGGGTTTTATCATTTAATACAGGGTTAGTCCACCTTTCTCAATAAACACAGCTTAAATACATTGAGGAATTGACTTATACAATTTCTGAATGATTGTTAGGAGAAAACCTGCTTTACCTCTTTCAGCGATGATGGCAGAGTTAAGCAACTCCTCACCTGCTGCTCCAGAATGCACTTGAAATGTTTGGTGATATTGAGTTCCAGTGATTATGGAGGCCAATCCAAGTGGTCTACCTTTTATGCCCTTCATACCAATTTTGAATAACAATAAATTTTGTATCAGTGCATTATCATCCTGGAAGGATACAATGTTTGTAACCATAAAATAGACATAATCAGCCCAGATACTCAAATAATCCTTGGTGTTAACTCTGCAATGTAGAACAACTAAAGAGCCAATAGAATTCCACAATATGGCTGCCCAAATCATCACAGAACCACATTCATACTTTGATGAAGGGGCCACACAGTCAGGGTTAAAGGCTTCATTGGGCTGTCTCCAGACATAAACTCACCCTGAAGTGAGATAAAGGGTGCATTATGATTCTTGAGAGAAGGTGGCATTGTTCCATTCAGCCATTGACCACTTCTGATAGTCTAATTTTTTCCACCTATCAATGTTTGTGGGGGATAAGAGAGATTTAACAGTTGTAACCAGCTCATGGTATTCCAGCCTTATGAAGCTCATGACAAGCAGTTTTAGTTGACACAGGGTTGACAAGGTGATGGTTAGGCTCTGCTGTCACTTTTAGTGTTGTAGTTTGATGGTTTTTAGACGGTATGTTTCATCATTCTGTGGCCCCTCCCTGTAAACTTTGCCCTCTGTCCAGAAATATGCTTGCCAAATCTGGTTTTACTTTGGTTTTAGAATGCTAACATGATTTTAGAGACTAACCCTCTCAAAATATTATATAACTGAGTAGTTTTAGTTACTGAAGCTCCAACCATCTATACTCCAATAATTTGTCCTCTCTGGAAATCAGAACGGTCATACATTATAACTTATTTAAATATAAATATCTGCAGAAAAAATAAAAGAAGTAAAAAAAGAGGGCTATATTATGAAGTACAAGACATACATAATGCATATGAACACATATATACAGACTGAAACATTATAGCCAATAAAAAAAAACAGTTAAATACAAAGTGGTATTTCAATTATTTTGTCCACTCTCTGCAGGTGCAGTATGGCCGAGTAGTTATGAACTTTGGTTTGCGATCACACAATAATAAATATGATCTTACTGTTGGTTGACCCAGACTATATGAGTGAGATTAGATAGATAGAGACTCCTTAGAAGTCACTTGGATGAATTGTATTTGTAGTTCAAGTTTAAAAAAAAGGGTGAGCCTGAAAGCAAATTGAGGCTTGGTGCTAACATAACTCTGAGTGCAACTAGATATGCTTTAAGTGTTGCTTGCTTTCATTAAATTTTTGTTAATTATTTTGTTCTATTTAAGGTCATGCCATGCCATATTGATCCCACCTGAGAATTACACAAAGGGAGCATGTGTCTGTGGAAGTCTCAGCTACTTATATGCTAATTCAATGAACTTGGTACTTCAGTTCATTGAACAAATGAAAATTCATGGCCAGAAATTGTAACTGTTATTTCCTATAACATTTCCTATAACATTACACATAATCGCGTGTGCATGCACATGCATGTACGCATGAAGTTCTTATATTAAACAATGTTGTGATCTAGTTTCAGTTTGTTATTGGAACTACTTGCTCTTTGTTCGTAAACTATTTTTAGAAAAGGTTAGCTATAACTAAATTTATTTCTTCCTTCTCTAAGCTTTGTATAGCTATATTAGAAATTCATTAAACAAATTTTGACCTTTTCTGTCATTTATTATATTATTGTGATAACATGATTACATATAGATTTATATATCCAAATTAAGTAATTTAGCATGATTAAGAAGTAATTCATACATCTTCACATGTTCATAACAAATGCGTCAAATGAATCATATTCCATCTACTTACATTCTATTGTAATTTGTTCCCTGTGCTACTTATACATCTGCCATGTCTCTATTCTTAAAAGTAGTACTTCTGTCTGAATATACACTTTAAACATATTTTCCTGTATCACAGTTGATGCAGATGTTTTGTGTATTGAGCTATGAAACTCAAAATACATATAGATTGAATGCATTGTTTTCATTGTTGCAAACAACCCTCATTGGATCTTAAGAGATAATCAGATCTGTATATCATATAGTATATTATCTGATTGTCTCATGAAATTTCTCTTACAGTTTAAACATTTATACTTTCCAGGCTACTGAAGAAACTGCTGTTAATAAAATATCAGGTACTGAGAACACAGATGTAACTAAAAATTCTAAACCTGATGATATTTCTAATCATAGCCTTGGTACATCAGATAACACATCACAACTTTCTAAGTTGAGAGAGGTAGGTTATCTTGTTTGCTTCCATGTTCTATTTTATTTTGTTGTTGCTTGCAAGTAAACATTTTGAAATTTTTAAGTACTGTATTACAAAATATTACCTGAGGTGGAAAATCAAACCTGTATGTACGGGTGGGGGGGACAAACAGAAAATTGGATTTTTCTTTCTAAAGTGTCTTTAACTATTTTTCCTTATCTCTTATATATTTTTATTTTATTGAAATTTATCTTTTAATATGAAGATGGGTGATATTTTTTACATTGTTTATCTCTTATATCAATATTCTTAAAATGAATTTTGCATATTAAATGGTTTAAAATACTTTTTAGTTATATTGTTATAGGAAATAACATTTTAAAA
>NC_068982.1:86221432-86232397 GCF_001194135.2 Octopus bimaculoides | reverse complement strand
ATGCAACAGTAAATAATTTGGCACTGCTCCAGCTTACCGGCATTTCAATAATCAGTAGAAGAAGTTACCATTCTTGATTTGATTTAAATATTATGGTTGATTTAGTAAATAAGCTATAATATTTATGTTTTATTATCAAGAAAGAGGTTTCTGCCTGACACTATACCTTCAATATTTACCTTTTTTGTGCATTTTAGCTTGGATTTTAATTATACAATAAGTTATCATTTAAAAATTGTGAGAATCCCTAAATTTCATATAAGATAAAACAAATTCAATTTGCAACACAAAATATCAGTAATTGAATCAATGATCACAGGATGAATTAAGAAGATAAATTAAATTACTTTACAATGGGAATATATAACAAATCTTCAAAAATAGGCAAACTATATAATTGTATTTAAGAAAAAATCCAAGTAATAATGTCTACACATTAAAATCTAACTGTTCATTCTTGTCACAGTTGTATATACCACATAGTGAATATTTACATATTAAAAATAAAAATTTATTCAGAGCATTATGTGTAAAATTTATAAATAACAAGTGTAGTAGAAAAGGTGTAGCAAAAGATGTTGAGGTAGCAGATGAAATAGGCATGTGGATGACGTCAAAGTAAAACAATGGGAAAGCATCAGATTGTGGTTTAAATAATTTATATAATCGACACTTGCATTTACTTGTTGTATACACCAAAAAATTCACTACATGACATTACCAACTTGCTTCGAGTTGGGGAAGAAGAAAATAAACAGGGGAAATACTGTGTTGATGTGATGAGGTAGAACCGGGCATGTTTTGTGTCTGTATGTGCATTGGTCATTCGGTGGTGTCTGTTTATGTTCTGTGACTGCTACTGTGTTGTGTTGTTCATGCTGAATATGTGGTTCTATGTTGACTGCTTGACTGGTGCAAGTTATTTGCTGGCTGTCTTTGCCTGGTGATGGCTATCTGCAGTCCCTTGATGGATTGTGGTATTTATAAGGGTCATGACAGCTAGAAGGACAGACATACCACAGGAGTAATTTCTACTTATGTAGGCCGCCTCCTGTCCACTTGAACCTTAAATGACACAGCTCAGGTCGTAGGTCGAAGTGAAATTCATCCATCATTTTTTGACAGGACAAAGAAATTTTTTTCGCGCCTGTTTTGCCAGTGGTGGATTGGACGAGCGAGAATCCTTAGATTCAGTTTCGAATCTCAGTTCGAAAAAAAGGAAGCCTTAGTTTTTACACTACCCCACTTCTAGGGAGAAAGCCACAGAGATCGAACAATACGTATGTGTGTGATATTGAAAATGTGTGATTTTGTGTGTAATGCAGAAAAATGGATACAGTTTAATTTACAAACAAATGAATTCATGTTAAAAACATGGGAAGTGAAAGAAATGAAAAATAAAAATATAAAGCAAAGAACCAATGTTCTGAGTTGGTGTGTGCAATATATGTTAAGCAATGTGTATATGCCTTGGCAGAAGCATAAATGTAGTATGCTGGCACATTGAAAGAGATATGCAACTCTATCGATTACGTGACCCAATAGAGGTAAGCTGTCTTTCAGTGGTGCAGAGAGCAAGTGATAGCACACGTTAAAATATGAGTGGTGCAAATGTGTGTAAGCAGACAGGTGTGATGTAGAGAGCATTTTTAAAACAAAGCAAAACATATGCACATGCAAGAAAATGTAATTTTACAGAAAAATGAAAATGTTCATGGAAAAAGTTTGTTTGGTGAAATGATCAGACAGTTCAATTAGCAGAACAATGTTCATAAAAAATGTTTTCATTGATATAGAAAAATGTTTTTTTTATACAAAATGGTCTTTGTTTTCTTTTGGTTTGTATATGGGTGGTGCAGAGTCACTTTGGTTATGTATGTGTAAATTGTTCATCATCATAAGAAAAAAAAATTGTTTTTATTTGTTGATATGGGCATTGTGGACTTTTCAATTGAGAAGACGGGTAGGTAAAGAGTTTGTACTTACTCAAAACACTTGAACAAATTTTGTGGGCCATCGAATTGTTCTTCCTGATTTGGTGTGCCAGGGTTGGGCAGAATCTGAGGTGTTTGCGATGAGTGAAGCTGAAGTTGTTGAGTCTGTTTGAGGAATGGCGGGAACTGAAATTAAGTACCCTTCGACGAATGCTTTTTTTAAGCAACCAACAGAGACAGTATTTCGTTTTCCTCCAATATCAAGAACGAAATACTTTGGTTCTTTTTCGATTACTTTGTAGGGCCCAGAATATGGTGACTGAAGTTGAGAAGGTATTCCGTCACTTCTAACAAAAACATGCGTCCAAGTATTGATGTCCTTTGGGACATGTGAAGCGACATTCTGTTGTCTGGGGCCTGCAGGGAACAAATGCAACATCGGTGTCCGTAAGTGGTGCACATATTTGGCTGGGTCCAGAAAGTTTTGTGGTGAAATAGGATCTATCATCTGCCCAGGTAAGGCAAGTGCTGTGCCATAGACCAGTTCAGCCAGAGTATGTCCAACTTTCTCCTTAACCATAGATTGAATACCAAGGAGGATGAGAGGGAGATATTCCAACCAGTTGGAGCAGTCTGGATATTCTTTTATAACCACCTTGAGTTGGCAGTGAAAGCGTTTGACCATGCCATTTGCTGCAGGGTGATAAGTTGTTGTGCAGGTGTGTTTACACCTGAGGAGAGGAGTCAGCTCGGTGAAAAGGTGAGAATTGAACTTGATGTCCTCTGTGGTGATCGTTGTGGGTGTGCCAAAACACAAAACCCAGTGAAACACTAGCGTTTTGGCGACAGTCTCTGCAGAAGTGTCCAATAAGGGAAAAGCTTCTAGCCAGTGAGAAAATCTGTCAACACAGGTGAGCAGGTGATTGCAGTTGTTGGAAGGAGGCAAGGGTCCAACGATATCAGTATACACATATTGAAAATGTGCATCTGGAGTTGCAAAGGAACCGATGGTAGATTTAATGTGTAGATGGACCTTTGCTTTTTGGCCAATCATGGGTGTCCTTGTTGATGTTGGGCCACACAAAATGGGTCAATATCAACTTTTGTGTGGTGTGAACACCAGGATATGCTAGGGAATGCAAAGCAGAGAAAACGGCACATATATGTTTCTGTAGCATGTATGGACGTTCATGATCAGTGGAGGTGTTGCATTGAATATAGCCTGTAGCAGAGGGTATCCGTGATTGCCGAAATTTCAGAGATGATGAATTCTGGAGCTGTAATAGTTCTTTGTCATCTTGTTGATCAGCTGCAATCTGCTGGAGATCAATGATGGTAGCAGTGGTATGGATAGCATTAAATTCCATGCATGACAGGGCATCAACTGCAGAGTTGTTTGCATCCTTGATCTGACGAATGTCTGTTGTGTACTGTGGTATGAAGTCTAGATGTCGGATTTTCTTGGGTGAGTGACAATCAGGCTTGGCGTTGAAGGCATAAACCAGTGGTTTATGGTCGATTTAAATGGAGAAAACACGACCTTCCAGCATGTGTCAAAAATACTTGACAGCGAGATACACTGACAGTAATTCTCGACCAAAGTTTCTGCATTTAGTCTCGGTGGGTTTTAAGCACTCGGAGAAGAAGGATACAAGTTACCAAATACCGTCAGTGAGTTGTTGGAACACACCTCCAACTCTGGAATAAGATGCATCAACTAGTACATACACTGGGGCGCCTGGTTTGGGATACACCAGCATGGTAGAGTTAGATAATGCTTTTTTTCAAGGCAGCGAAAGAGGCAATTTGTTTTTGCTCAGGGCAATGTTTGTATTTTTGCTTGTTCGCTGTCGCAGCAAATCTGTGAGCAGTTGGGCTGTCTCTGCACAGTGGAGTAAAAATCTCTGGTAGAAATTTACCAAGCCAAGAAATTCCTTCAATTTGTGGAGAGATGTGGGTGGTGGAAAATCTACGATGGTTTTGACTTTCTTGGGAAGTAGGAAAATGCCATCCTTATCAACAATGAGAAAATGAAGGGATGCAACTCCGAACAAACACTTACTGGGGTTGATAACAATACCATATTCACACAGGTGTCCGAATAGAAAATTTTATTCGCAAGAAATGATTTTTTTTTTTAAATGTGTATTAGGACACATTTAGTTCATGCTTGTGTACCAAAATTGCAGAAATTTCACAAGATCATCATTGAGAGAATCCCTAAATTTCATATAAGATAAAACAAATTCAATTTGCAACATAAAATATCAGTAATCGAATCAATGATCACAGGATGAATTAAGAAGATAAATTAAATTACTTTACAATGGGAATATATAACAAATCTTCAAAAATAGGCAAAATATATAATTGTATTTAAGAAAAAATCCAAATAATAATGTCTACACATTAAAATCTAACTGTTTATTCTTGTCACAGTTGTATATACCACATGGTGAATATTTACATATTAAAAATAAAAATCTAATCAGATCATTATGTGTAAAATTTATAAATAACAAGGTACTAGAACTTAAATTACTCTACACAAGTTGTATGTATAATCCATAAGAGGATGACATAGCTAATGATACTGTGACATCACACAGCCTCTCGCTTCTTAGAAACTCCTATATTACTCTCTCTCTCTCTCTCTCTCTCTCTCCCCCCATCTCTCTCTATCTGCATTTACTATTATCACTATCAATGTCATCAGTGCTATCTCTGTTACCATCACTGCCAGTGCTATCTCTGTTACTATTACTCTGTTATCATCACTGCTAAAGCTGCTGTCTGCTATAATCACTACCAAAATAAATTGCAGATTTTCTTACTATTTAAGTTACTTTTCTTAGTGTTTTATACATTTTACAAAGGCAGAATTCTGGTTAATATACAGATAAAAACATATAATTCACTTACATATAAAAGAACTTTACTAACAGAAGGTGACTAAACAAATATCATCATTTAACATCCATGCTCCATGCTGGTATGGGTTAGACAGTTTGACAGGATCTAATAAGTATAAAGATTGCAATGTGCTCCAGTGGTTTCTCTGCTTCATGGTTTCTATTACTGGGTGCCCTGCTTAGTGCCAACCAACTTACAGTGTGTAGTGGATGCTTTCCACTGGCACTAGGGAAGTCCCCATGTAGCTTGCAAGCAGGGTGGAGTTAAGGTATGAGTAAGGGAGATGGGGCAGAGCAGATTTCTATTGTAGGGGAGTTACTCACATTTAGGGAAGAGAATGAGAATGGAATGATGGCATCTCCAAAGAGATAAATATTGGTGATGAGTTGTCCAGGTGGCACTTCAAGGCACAAGGTGAGTAGAAAAGAGTGGGAACAGAAACTAGGAGTGTGAGTGGATGGGGATTTAGAAGAATGTACATGGGAGTAGGAGTTAAGGAAATGGATGAGGAGAAGCAGGAAACACCTATAAGGATTGGGTACAATTGACAGGTGGATGTAAGGAGTGATGGATGCAGGTGTGGGGATAGTCAATGGCACACAAGTCTGGAAGTTAGAAGGATGCAAGAAGACAGTAGTAACAACAGTTAACATGGAAAACACAAGAGAGAGATGATGTGTTTGGGTATGCTACAGCAGAAGGCGGGGAGAGTGAGGTTTAGTGCATGAAAAGAGAATTCCATTGTGCAATGTGAGAATGAGGGATGGGTAGATCAATATAATGTGTGGGTATAGAGAACAATATTAATGGATGAAGAATGGGTAACAAGTAAAAATGGTTCTGGATAACAAGAAAGAAAATTTGGAATCAGAAGTGGGATAGGTGCAAGGGTTGGGTAGCAATATGAGAAAGAGATTGGATGAGTTGTCCAGTTGTGCATGTAATATTAACCACAGAGCTTCCAGAAGTCATTTTTGCTGTGATTGGTGGTTCTTTTCAAGGACCAGTGATTGATTGCCAGATATGTTGCTGAGAAAACTACTTTGAACTGCTTAATTCGTATAAGATTTCATATATGTTATGAAAAGTATTGAATAATAAATAATAAGAGTGTGAGAGCTTATGTTTTACATCATTTATTATATTAAAATAAATGTCAACAATTATAAGTTGCATTAGAATTTGTGTTTCTTTTTATTTTTGTAATATATTTAATTATATCAAATATAATGGTTTTCATTTTATAAAGGGCTTTTATTTGTTTCATTCATATTTCATGTTTGAAGCCATTTAAAAAATGTTTTTAGTTATGAATATTTACATAGCTGACAATAAATGTCACCTTATCTGAAGTTAAAAATATTGACAAAGCTAATTTTTAATAGTAACATGAAACATTCCAACTAGTGTCTGGGAACTGAAAGATCTAACAGCTGATTGATTATATGAGAACAAAGTGTTGCTCCTTTTAGACAATGCATTAAGTCCCCCAGTAAATTTAAAATATCTTTCTGATAATGTGTGAGAATAGAATATATCTCCAAAAATACAGCTTCTTCACTCTAGCCAATGGATCATGGTGTAATAGCTAACTTCAAGATATTATTTGAGAAAAACTTTTAAACAACTTTTGAAAGTCATTAATAGGGAGAATAAACCTACAATTAGAAACTTTCTGAAGAAATTCTATGTGATGGATACTGTGAATAAGAGGGCTGAGTCATGGGGTGAAGTGAAAACCCCAATTTTGAATAGTGCTTGGGAAAATATATGGTCAGATTGTAACCATGAATTTAGCCAATTTTCTGCAAGCACAAAGTCTACATCAAATTAAGGAAGATATTTTTATTCTTGCAAATGAAGTCATATAGGATGATATGGTTGAGGTGCAAGTTTAATGAGCAAGAGTGAGCTGAGAATACAGAAATTCCACCAACTCCATTTAAATTGACAGCAAAGAATATTTCTTAAGGTTTGGCACTTACAGAGATGAACATCTGCAAGTTTTTGCTTATAATAGTTGTTACTGTGAATTTTTGAAAATATTTAAATGTTATTTCTATTCTACTTTTCCTTGGAGAGCTTCCAAAAAGAAACATTTTGATACCTCACTTGTGAAATTTGGATGACTACTTTAGGAAATATGACAATTTGAATGATTAATGAATTGGTTGAAATCTTGTGTAATTGACCTAAATAAAAAATTAACCATATTTATGATGTCACATCTTTGAAACAGATGATAATCATCTTCAGATTACACAAATTAATAGTGACCATGTTATAGCAGTTGCCTATTTTTTTTTCAGGTTCTTGGAAAGAAAACTTGCGGGATGGGATTTTTTGAATACTTATGTAAAGCCTATTTTGTTATATGTAACAAACAGTCAATTGTGCAGTATTTTCAGACCTAGTTAAATCCAAAAGTACAAGCCACAGTGGCTTCAGTTTTGGCACATTTGTAGTAGCTGTAGAACTAAATAAATTATGATATTTTAGGATATGACATCATTTCAATAAAATTTTAATGGACTATTAAAAATGGCTATAAATGCAGTCATTTCAGATCAGGATGCCCACATATTGGATTTTCTGTTTTGACAGGGATTTTCCCAATTTTTTTTTTCATCATGGCCTTGAAAATGATGGGGTAAGCTTTTTATGAACAAAATGTTTTGAAAATTTATGAGATCATGAAGGGAATCAAAATATATTCTATGTCATTTATGTGTAAAATCTTACATGTTAAATTCTGGATCTAAATTTTAATTCATCTGAAGAAAAGGTTTTTTTATTTCATGATGTCATTGATTTGTTCAATAAAAAATGCACCTGAAACACCTGTAGTGAACATCAACCCTTTTGTGTTACTATATGTATATATATGTACATACTGGCATTGATGACGACTATGATTCATAGGTGCCATTTACATGGCACCGGCAGCAAACGACCATAGCTACAATTCACAGGTGTCATTTACATGGTACCGACAATGACTGCACAGGTGTCATTTATATGACACTGGCATGACCACAACTACAACTTCACTTGACCTGACAAGTCTTCTCATGTACAGCATATCACCAGACTTCTCAGTCACTTGTCATCATTTCTATGAAGCCCAACACTCAAAGATCATGCTTCATCATCTTCCCATGTCTTCCTGGGTTTACTTCTTCCACAGATTCCCTCCACAATTAGAGATTGGCATTTCACTACACAGCTGTCCTCATCCATATGCATCACATGACCGTACTAATAGTCGTCTCTCATGCACATCACATCTGATGCCTCTTATGCCCAGCTTTTCTCTCAAGATGCTTACACTTTCTCATACATGCCCACTGACATTGCACATCCAGTGAAGCATACTAGCTTCATTTCTTTCAAGTCTATGCATGTCCTTGGCAGTCACAGCCCATGTTTCACGGCCATGTAGCATAGCTGTTCACACACAGGCATCATACAGTCTGCTTTTCAATCTGAGGGAGAGGCTCTTTGTTATCAACAGAAGTAGGAGCACTCTGAACTTTACCGATCTTGTTCTTATTCTCATAGCTACATTCTTGGAGCATCGACCTCCACTACTAACTTGGTCACCTAGATAATGGAAGCTTTCAATTACCTCTAGCTTACCCACCTGGCATTTGATGGAGTCTATTTTCTGTACATTTGTGGTGTTTATTGTACCTGTGCACCTGCCACATACAAGAACTATTTTCCCTGTTAATCTGCCACTGATATTGCTGCACCTCTTATGTGTATATCCTATGGAGTTTCTACCTATGCCTTTTCTACAGATCAAGCAGGGCCATCTACCTGAGGGGATTTGTGATTTGTCCACTTTCTTACTTACTTACTAAGACTTTGGTTTTGGCTTTGTGTGTGTGATTTTGTATAAATATATATATATATATATAATAGGGATAAAAATCCAAATTTACAGGTAAAAACTGAATTAAATTCAATTTATCAAAAATTAAAATTAAATTAAGTTTCACAGTATATAATATATAAATATATAATTTAGAGAAAAGAACCAAAGTTCATGAACTCATCCATGAAAATCCACAGTCACATATAGAAAAATTTAATAAGTAAATACACTAAAAAGAACTATAATAAAATACAAAATAATGATCATAAAATAGTAAAACGATTACACATGTTTCATAACCAAATTTTCAAATAGAAAATAAAATAAAATATAATCAAATCGATTAAATCGATCAAAAATCAATTCTATTCAAAAATATAGCTAATCTTCAGGTCAAAATACAACAATAATAATAATAAAATGAATGTATATATATCAACCAACAATAAATAACAAATGAATTTATATAAAAAATACTTATTATATCAAGATAGAAAAATGTTAAACAATATTATTAAAAATAAATGTAATACTTATCTTATCAAAAATTATAAATGTGACATTATTAACGCCAAATATTTGCTACATTTTTGTCCCCCTGAGTTTACTGGTAAGACTTGCTTTCTATATTGTATCTATGTATAAGCTTTTTATCTCTCTATACTTTTTACTTAGATTTCTTATATATTTTTTATATTTTTACTGATAGGACTTGCTGATAGGACTTTACTGATAGGACTTGCTTTCTATATTTGTGTCTATGTATAAGCTTTTTATCTTTCTATACATTTTACTTAGATTTCTTATATATTTTTTAATATTTTTTAATATTTTTTACATAATTATAGAGTTAATGTTTTGTATTTTTTCCACACATTTTTTCTGTCTTCTCCCCTCCACCCTGCTTTTTTCCTGTGCATCTATAGACACGTAATGGAACTTTATGTGTGTGTGTGTGCGGGTACGTGCGAATATAGATGTATGTGCGTGCATGTGAAAATATGCGCATATTAGATGCATTTTAACCTTATAGCTTTCTCACACTTTCTTCTGTTTTTGCCTTAGCTCTATAATCTTTTTGCGTGCGTGTGTATGGGTGCAAGGTTGTTGAGTGCGTGTGTGTGTGTGGGGGGGGGGTATGCGGGTACACCCATGTATGCAGGTATATATAAGTATATGTACATATATGTATAGTTTTTGGCAAGTATGTGGGTGAGCATGTGTGTGTTTCAAGCGAGGGTGGTTTAGTATATACATATAGGCAAATGTACGGATTTGTGTGCTTACGCAAACACTATAGACTTTTTTACTCCCTTACCTTTGCCCCCTCCCCTTACTTAGGGGTCTATAACCCTTTTGTCTTTATAACAGTCAACCACACAGTAATTTCCCTTTGTTTAACAGTCATTTTTCACAGGAATTTTCAATGACCGGATAACTGAAGAGATGTTGGTATCATGGCTACCGAATAAGTGTCACATATTTTTACAGATAAATTCCTTTATTTACATAATATTGAGGTCTCTTTCTTTCTTTTGTTGTCCTTTCTATCAATATATGCATGTATATATATATATATTATTTATATGCTTCCATTTCCAAGTAAGTTTATCTTAAGCTTTTTGATGCGACTCTACTCTATACTGTTTTCTCCCCCATCCTTCTCTAATTCCCTTTTTCTCCCCTTCACTGTTATCTATCTGTCTCTCTCTCTCTCCCCCTCTTTCTCTTTTTCTCTCTTTCGTTGCTCACACATGACCATCGTCCATCTTTCTTTTCCTCCAGGACATCCTAAGGACTGGACGTCTTTTATCTCTCTCTTCTATCTTTTCTGTTTACAAAGAAAATATTTCTCCTGCATTTGCAAGTTTACCCTCATTCTGCTCTAACAACCCTTCATATTTCTTTTCATTTGGTTTCCTTGTATGTCTCCACTGTCCTATTTTTGTTCTCAACTTTGACCCTCCATAAATCCAAAATTTTATTTTGGTATTTATGGCAGCAGCTGTCTTCGAAGACTCATATTGTCATTCAATGCTTGAAATGAGGAGTAGATAGACAACCAACAACTGATAAAGGGCTGTTGCTGTGTTACTTGTTCTGTTTTCCATTTTCTCTCTCGTTGTTTGGGTATTGAACTCTTGTTTTCGTATTTCATGTTGTTTACTATTGGTGCCATCCTGTGCCCATATATGTATATATATATATATATATATATATATATATATATATATATAT
>NC_068982.1:86220025-86221382 GCF_001194135.2 Octopus bimaculoides | reverse complement strand
TATATAAGGCATGGTCGCAGTCAAATGACTGAAACATGTAAAAGAATGAAAGAATATATCTCTGTGTGTGTGGGTGTCTATATATATATATATATATATATATATATCAAACATAAATTGAAAACAGAACACAAAGGATATTGTGGTACACGTGTTTCAAGCTTTATAAACAATCTGTCATTACATCAGTATAGGTATATTGTTGATATAAAAGATGGTTTAAAGCTATCTTCAGCCGCAACCATTGCTAGTCCAAAGATTACATCACAAAAGAAAAAGAAAAGGAAAAAGTACACTTAGTATTACCCATTATAATGGGTTTATCACATCCCTTTAAAAAGGTATATCTGCATAAATGTTCATTGGATTTCAAAAATCTGCCCATACTGAATTGTGGTACAGTATGGGCAGATTTTTGAAATCCAACAAACTCTTATTTTCCCCTTCTATAGTTGGTTAAGTAAATCCTTCCCAGTAATGCTACATTAGTTGTGTTTGTACCATTAGTAACTTTAATTAAATATACCCGATCTTCTCCTTGTAAGCATGTATATTATTATTATTATTTCTCAACAAAATATCTTGTACCTTGTTTTACCATTAATTTGCGTTAATATCCGTATATGAATATATTACAAGGCTATGATATTTTATTTATTATTCTATTTTTTATATTTACATTCTTCGCTTCAAATCAGTATGTTATTTAATTTTTTTTCTTAAGGAGAAATTATTATATACGATGAATTCTTTGGATTCTCTCCCTTCCTCCACCTATTGTTTAGCTTACAACTTTTCCCTAGCTTTTGTTTATTGAATTTTACTGTGATCCATTTTGCCTTCCCCTATTTTAATCATTTAATTTAAACCTTTAGTATAGTGTTCACAGCCTCTCTCCCGTAATAACTCTATGTAAACCAGCATTCTTGTTTCCAACGGTCACTTACTTAGCCATATAATATTATAACTCGTATGTAACCTTATCATTTCGCATTTGTATTGCTTCTATATGTTGGTTCCCTGACGATGAATATATGTGCAATTCCAGCACCTCTTACTTCTTTGCAGTAGAGTGCACATATATTTTGAAACATATGTAGGCATTAAAAGAACTTTTGTTTATATGCGTTTTGTTCCATTTATTGTTATTCATATCTACTAAAAATGCAACACTTTAATTTGGTATCTCTACCTATAAAACGGGTGTGATATCCTGTTTTTTTTTTGTGTGATTTGTGCTACCCATGGTAACTATTAACATATTTACATTGTCAAGGTTTTTTGAACCAAGATAATATTAATATATACATAAATTAATATATATATATATATATATATATATATATATATATATATA
>NC_068982.1:86210874-86218954 GCF_001194135.2 Octopus bimaculoides | reverse complement strand
GTATTGCCAATTAGTAATAAAATTAATAATTAACAATTTTGCCAAGTAGTTCAGTATGAAAAAAAACCTTTATCGGTAAAACCATTTATTATCATAAATATATAGGGGTCAGCATGAGTTGCTTCACCAACATACTGAAAATTTAGAAATATCAGTCAAAGAACAACTGATTCTAAACTACCATTTTTTCTCTAACGGATTTGCCATAAATATCGCCATCCATTAGAGAAAAAATTGTAGTTTACAATCAGTCGTTCTTTGACTGCTATTTCTAAATTTTCAGTATGTTGGTGAAGCAACTCATGCTAATCCCTATATATTTATGATATATATATATATATATATGTATGTGTGTGTATATGCTTGTGTTTGACAACCGATGCTGGTGTGTTTACATCCCTGTAACTTAGCAGTTCTGCAAAAGAGAATGATAGAATAGGTCCTGGGGTCGATTTACTCGACTAAAGGCAGTGCTTCAGCATGGCCATAGTCAAATGACTGAAACAAGTAAAGAGTTACCTCTCATAAACTCTATATATATATTTATGTATATGTATACATATATATATATATATATAAGTATATATATGTATATGTATACATATATATATATAAATATATGTATATGTATACATATAAATATATATAAAGAAATATGTGTATGTATATATATGTGTATGTATGTAAATATCTGTGTATATATATGTAAATATATGTGTGTGTGTGTGTGTGTGTGTGTGTGTGTGTGTGTGAATATAAATATATAAATATAAGGGTAAAAATTATTAAAGTAATAATTTATACCAGTGGTTAGTATGCTTTAAAAAAGTCTGTAGACATAAATATTTTTATAATATATATGAGTGTATAAAAAATTATACATGGAGGGAAGACCACAAAGTAGTCTTCTTATATGCTGAAAAGGGCAGTGAAAATTCCAGACCACGAAAACAATCTTATTTAGAGCACTGTCATTGTAAGTGAGGAGGACAAATTGAAAAAATTAAAATATCAGTTAATTCTATACTCTGAGGTTTCGCTATTAATGATTAAATAAATCGATCAATTAATTAATTAACTGATTGATCAACCATCTGTGGATCTTCAGTAGAATCACTGAACGTATATAAATCTAAAACTCAAATACGTACCAAAAGCACAAAGAAAAACGTGTACTTAGTTTCATCTTTATACATCAGAAATTCCAGTCAAAATGTCCACAATCAACATGCTGAGCCAGAATAGTACAGCAGTGAATAAATTCAACAGTGAATTGTCAGACCCAAGAATTAAAATATTTAAATATATAAATATAAGGATAAAAATTATTAAAATAATAATTTATACCAGATATAAATTATTATTTTAATAACACTGGTCAACAAAATTAAATATATTATACTCATTTTGAATGCAAACCAACATTTTTAGACTAATTTTTCATGTTGATTTCAAAATTTCACTCGATTTGTATGCAACACATATCAGTTTTTAAGTAGATACATGCAAATATTTACATATTTGTATATATGAAATTAGTATTGTAATAAATAGGGACATATTATTTTCAAAAGTAAATGAGTTTATTGAGTTAAAAATCATCACTAAAAATTCTACAAAGAGTAGATACACAAAAAATGGATCAGACAAAACAAAGTTAGAATAACAGAGTGAGAAACATTGTATTTGGATTCCCTGCGATGTTCTTAATCTGGTTGATCATGGCAAAGTGTCCAGTAGTAGTCAGCCAGCATACTGTCATTCCAGAAGTCTTGGTACCATTTCTCTATAGCACTAATGTCCTGGTGAAATCTTTCATCATGTTCATCAGACACTGCTCCAAGATTATATGCGAAGAAATCCAGATGGGAGTCCAAGAAGTGAACTTTCAGTCACATGCAACAACCCATTGCTGAGTAACATTTTAGATTCTTGATGCTATCTTTGTAGTCCATTGCCTTCTTGTTGCCCAAGAAATTGTCCCAGATACAATTGAAAGCATTCCAGGCAGGCAGTTCCAGTTCATCCAGTATTGTCTTGAAGTTGACATGTTTGAGTACTTCTCTAATTTGGGGTCTGACAAAGATACCCACTTTCAACTTTGCCTGTGTGATTTTGGGAAACTTTTCTACAGTATACTCAAACCCTCTGGCATTTCTCTTCCCTAGTGTCATTACTAACTGTTTCATCAGTCCAAGCTTTATGTGCAAGGGAGGCAATAGGGTATTACATGGATCTGCAAGAGGTGTGTTCTTGATGCTTGACAGTCCTAGCTGGTATGATGTTCTTGTCTACCAGTTTGATTCCAGGTAATGTCTGTCAGTTGCCCAACTATCCCACAAACACAAAAACAACAGTATTTTGTGAAGCCTGACTGCATTCCCATTAACATTCCAATGACTTTTAAATATCCACATATTTTCCATGGCAATGGCATGAAGTAAAAGTTTCATATTCTTATATGATTCATGAAGATGAACAGAGTGTGTAATAGTAATGAAGAGCTTCAAATTACCATTATGGGGAAGTACAGCTTTTAAACTTCGTTTTGAAGACAAACGCCACTTTGCAGAATCATAATTTTGTGATAAACATTCAAAAAGTCCATCAATGTTACTGCAAAAGCAAAGGAGGCTTTCAACAGAAAAACACGTTTGTAGCACCACATTTCTCTGCTGAAAATAAGTTATAAGAACACCATGCTCTAACAGATACTTCTGCAGTCTTGATGCCAACAGTTCTGATTTATCTTTTGAGAGGGATAAGTCACTGACAAGGTCATTCAATTCAGCTTGGGAAAATTTCTGCGGTTTAAAGCTGTCGTCATCAACCACATAATCTTCCTCGGCAGCACTGTTGTGATAGTCAGCATCATCATCTGATGTTTCAATACCCTCATCTGGTGCAACTGGAATTGGCAGAATTCCATTGAGGTACAGGTCTCATTGCAGAATCCAATTTGGGATACACAATTTTGTGTTTATTCTTCATAGAAAATCCTGTGCCATTATTTTGCAAAAATAACAGTCATTAAAATGTTTTTTTGGCTCCCTCCATATCACTGGAATGGCAAAAGGCATGGATTTCCTCTTCTTATTGAGCCATTTGAACAAGTTGAGCAGAAAAAATGTGGTGCCCATAACTTGTCCTGATCAGTCAAAGTATAGCTTATAAATCTTCTTGATCTCTAGTGTTATTGTACGTTTTTGAGCTTTCACAATAAACTGTCTACAGACATAACAAAACACATCAAGATGATTTCTACACTGTCTTGACATTATTAACACTGTAAAACAAGTAAGGAAATAGATACAAATGGTTATACTTATACTGAATTTGAGATGAAATATTTCATCAGACCAATCATGACTGGACAATTTGAGATGTTGAAATACTTATTTCATCAGACAATGCTTGATTGGTTAATTTAAGATGAAATATTACATCTCAGCTATGCAGCAATGAATAATGTAGTTTATTTTAAAGATGTTTCCATGATGTAAATGAAATACATGCATACACATCATCAATTGGAATTTCTATATAATGCATGAACTAAAGTCAAAAAAATTTCTCATCTTGAAAACTCTATGTGATGTCAAAAAACTAATTGCATATTTGAAATCAGCATTAAAAACTACACCTTGACATATGTTTGATGAGAAATACTTGTTGACCAGTGTAATTTTTACCCTTATATTTAAACATTTAAATATTTTGATCCTTGGGTCAGATAATTCACTGTTGAATTCAGTCTCTGCTGTACTATTCTGGCTTGGCACGTTGAATGTGGACATTTTGATTTGATGTATAAAGATGAAACTAAGTATGCATGTGTTTTCCTCTGTTTACGGTACGTATTCGAGTTTTAGATTTATATATGTTCAGCGATTCTACTGAAGATCCACGGATGGTCGATTAATCAGTTAATTAATTAATTAATTGATTTATTTAATCATTAATGGTGAAACTCCAGAGTATAGCATTAACTGATATTTTAATTCTCTCAAGTTGTCCTCACTTACAATCAAACAGCTTTAAATAAGAATGTTTTGCATGGTTTGGGATTTTGACTGCCCTTTTTTGCATGTAAGAAGACCACTTAGTGGTTTTCTTTCCATGTATAAATTTTTATACATTCATATATATGTAAATATATATATGTATATGTGTGTGTGTGTGTGTGTATATATATATATATATATATATATAGAGAGAGAGAGAGAGAGAGAGTTTACAATTTATAGGAAAAATCCAGGAGAATAATTAGAAGGTAGTTAAATGTTGCTTAAGTGTCCCAGGATTTAATTCCAGGATAGTAAGTCATATTTAGTAGAAAATAGAAAAATTGAATAAGGAGACGAATGCTCAGGATGTTGTTAAACCATTTATATCTTGAAGTCTTCTATATATATGTTTCAATGGATGCACTCCAAAAATTTCTGACAGGATAAATTATGGTCAGCAATGCATCAATCTCATCAGGAATGATATAAATAACAACCTCATTAAACAGATATGTTAACAGAAATATAAAGTCCTATAAAATGTTTGTATATAAGTATTTTATGAATGAACAATTATGTATATGTGCTTAAGTAAGTGTATGTATGTTTATACAATTATGTGTTTGGATCTATCAATGTTTTGGGATGTGTATGCTCTTGTATATGCATATGATCGTTTGTTTATGTGTATAAGTATGTGATCATAAATGTATATTTTAGCATAAGTATGTTTCTATGTCATTGCCGCAAGAATATGTACAAGTATGCATATGTGTATGAATATATTTCTGCCTATTTATGTATTTGAATATATATGTATGTGTATTTGTGTGTATGTATATGTAGATATTTATGTATATGTTTATATATAACATATATTATATTTATGTATATATTTATATATATATTTTTATGTGTAAGTGTATGTATATTAATTCGTGTGTATGTATGTATTTGTATATGTTTGTGTTTTTTGTATGTATATAATGTTTATATTTACATGTCACATATTTGAGATTTGAGTGTGTGCACGTGTGTGTGCATATGAATATACGTTACATTTTATAGGACTTTATATTTCCGTTAACATGTCTGTTTGATGAGTTTGTTATTTATGTCCTTCCTGATGAGATTGATGCATTGCTAGCCATAATTCATCCTGTCAGGCATTTTTGGAGTGAATCCCTTTAAACATATATGTAGAAGACTTCAAGATATAAATGGCTTAACAACATCCCGAGCATTTGTCTCCTTATTCAATTTTCCCATTTTCTACTATATATAAATATGACTTAGTGGATGTATTTCCATGCAGGAAAAAATATAGGCAAATTTGTTGTTGAAAATGCTCCTAAATTTGAAAAACTTGTAATTGTTTTAAAATAAATTTATTCACATATTTTTTGTTTATCAGTGGTAAAAATTTAGGATTATGAATTAGAAAAACATGTTTCAATGTGACAAGTTTAAATGTTCATGACAGTCAATAATATAAAAACTGTTGATCAACTTGTTTAAATGTACAAAGTTCAATAATGTTAGTAGTGGTTGACAAGAAATGAATATCATTAAAGTTTCAGTCATACTAAGTTAAGAGGGAGAAAAACAAGGGAGAAATGAAGTTAGTAAAAAAAAGGATTTGGTTTACAGTTTCTGTGATTCTCTTTCCATCATGTGCAGGAACTTTCGCTTATAATTTTTTCTGCAAACAGATCTGATTTTTGATTCATTAAAGTACTGGTGATGTCTTATTTTTCTGATTGTCAAGTTTGTTGATTCTCTTAAAGGGTCATTTCGTTGTATTTACTGAAGTTCGGTTTTGATCAGAGGTAAAATTTCATTGGTCTAGAGTTAGGTGACATCAGCAACTGGTGTTTGTAAAATTTCATTGGTCTAGAATTAGGTGACATCGGCAACTGGTGTTTGTCTGGTATTATTGTATGATGATTTGGATTTGCATTTTCAAAACCCAGGAGGAAGACTGCTACTAAAGTTTTTAAAAATTGTCTGTTGTACCTGGTTGTTTTTTGTGGAGAAATTGAGTTGTTTTTCCTTTTTCTTTTTAATGTTTTTTCTTCTTTCTAAAGGATATTCAGCTGTGGTTAATATTTTTTAATGAGTATACTTTCCTTAGTTAGACGGAATTGGGTTGATGTGTTTCCAGTGCATTGATAGAGAGGGAAGATTTGATATTTTGGGTTTATGTTTACAGGCCATTGGTCTAAGTGTTTGCTTACGGGAATTTTCTACAATGACCACCTCATACAAACAAGATATAACCATTACGACGACTCCACTGAGAACTGACCACAACGGAGAACTCACAATAGACTAAGGGTCAATGGAAAGACAATCAACAAGAGCACTAATTCCTTATATCAAAACCCAAGAGACCATTTTGTAGGCAAACTGGGCCAAAACCAGGACACTCGATTGCACCAAACAAATAGGAGATCCTGAAGGTGATAAATCTCTCACATAAAACCCTTTCAAACCAACAAATCAAAATTCTTGCAAAAGGAGTGAAATACACCCCAACACCATGAAGGCCGAACCTAAATGATATACAAAATGATATCCAGGAATTCAGCAGAAAACTTTGAGTCGCTGAAGAACTGTTTGATAAAGAAATACTTCATAATAAGAGTAACTACAGTCTAACAAAAGGAAGAAATCAAACTCTGGATAACTTTTGTGATTTGGTACCAATTATCCCTTCAATTTACTCCCACCTTGAAAATTTTAAAATAAATACAAGTTGAGAAGAATGGGAAATCATTAATGATCTCAAAGAGAATCATAATATAATTATAAAAGAAGGCGATAAAGGGAGTGCTGTAGTAATCATGGACTCAGAAAAATACATAAACACTACTTTAATCCTCCTTCAAGACAATACCTACTACGAAAAAGTCAATAACTACATTAAATCCAAGATGATAACTAAACTTTCTACCCTTAACCACCAGTTCCAACAAAGTTTAATGGAAAATGAGAGATTACTTGACTAGATTTGACTGCAAAACCAGCAACTTTTATGGACTCCCCAAAATCCACAAAAGTGAACCCATAAACAAAGCCTGCAACAAATCAACTTCTGTAGTCATAAATATTCCACACCCGAGAAATCTCAAAATGAGACCAATTGTGGCCAGTCCCGCATGCGAGACACACAGACTCAGTAACTATTGACGTCCTCCTTAAATCTATTCTCCAACATATACTGAGCTTTATAAGGGATGATCTGGACTTTTTAAATCATCTCCCAAACAAAACCAGCAAGGACTTCCTTCTGGTTTCATTTGATGTAATAAACCTCTACATCCTGATTCCTCATGAATACGGCATAATAGCCATACAATACTGGCTGGAAAAAATTCCAAATGACATTCCTGACTGAATTGGAAAAGAATTCATTATTGAAGGAATAAAATTCATCCTACAGAACAACTTCTTCAACTTCAATAAGAACACTTATAGACAAAAATTGGGCACAGTGACAGTAACGAGGGTAGCCCCTACTTTTGCCAACCTTGTCTTGGCATACTTGGAAGTCCAAATATACGAGCATGCTAAACTGAAATTTGGAGACAACTTCCAAAAATACTTACTCACCAAACAGGAAATGCTACCTGGATGATTGTTTCATTCTTTGGCCACACATATACACATACATATATATATGTATGTATGTATATATATGTATGTATGTATATATATGTATATATGTATGTATATATATATATATATATATATATATATATCATCATCATCATCATCATCATCATTGTTTAACGTCCGCTTTCCATGCTAGCATGGGTTGGACGATTTGACTGAGGACTGGTGAAACCAGATGGCTACACCAGGCTCCAATCTGATTTGGTAGAGTTTCTACAGCTGGATGCCCTTTCTAACGCCAACCACTCATAGAGTGTAGTGGGTGCTTTTATGTGCTACCGGCACGAAGGCCAGTCAGGCGGTACTGGCAATGGCCACGCTCAAAATGGTGTATTTTATGTGCCACCCGCACAAGAGCCAGTCCAGAGGCACTGGCAACGATCTCGCTCGAATGT
>NC_068982.1:86206565-86208472 GCF_001194135.2 Octopus bimaculoides | reverse complement strand
ATATATATATATATACAGATATATATATACATACACACACATACATATAGATGCCTACATACATACATACATACATATATATATATATATATATATATATATATATACACACACACACACACACACATATATGTATACACCCATATGTACATATATATATATTTTAAAATACAGAGATGCCTATAATAGGACATCTAACCCGCTAGAATAAAAATTAGTCAATAGACTATATATTATTCATTTAAAATAGCGGGTTAGATGTCCTATTATAGGCATCTCTGTATTTTAAATGAGTAATATATAGTCTATTGACTAATTTTTTCTTCTCACTGGACCACTGGTGGTAAATAAAATTTCTAAAATTTTTTTGCTGCCCTATGATTTATTAATAATGATAAAATATATATATATATATAGCAATAAGAAAATGGAGGAGAATATGTAGTACCCATCAACTTGCAGACACTGTATTCTAAACAGATTAATCAACGGAATACAGTGTCTGCAAGTCGATGGGTACCGCATATTCTCCTCCATTTTCTTATTGCTATATAAATTTAAGGTAAAATAACCCCCTTTTACCCGCACCCACTTATTACACTTGGTATAACACTAGTGTAACAATAACTGGGTACCCTCCCAACAGTATATTGGATAGATACTATCTCTTAGTGGGTTGGATCCTCAACCTCTAACTCTCTTCGATTATATATATATATACATATATTCTTCCCTGTGCCTGTGAAATCTTGTATCCCTGCCGTAAGGCTTTACTTCCACACACGCCAACTTAATTTAATTCATCCTTAGTCGAAAGACACCTGTTGTTATGTCTTGTTATTTTTATTTGTGTAACTTTCTCTGTTTTTCGTATACATACACTGCTTGTTTTGCATTCTTGTCCCCTTTTGTATTTTATATATACATATATATTTACATACATAAATGTATATACATATGTATAAACACATATATATATATATATATATATATAGGGAGAGAAAAGTTGGACTTTAGCATAAGAGACGACTGCGCTGGTATGCTCATGTGTTGCGAATGGATGAGGACAGCTGTGTGAGAAAGTGTCACACCCTAGCAGTTGAGGGAACCGGCGGAAGAGGTAGACTCAGGAAGACCTGGGATTAGGTGGTGAAGCACAACCTTCAAACATTGGGCCTCACTGAGGCAATAACATGTGACCAAGACCTTTGGAGATATGCTGTGCTTGAGAAGACCTGGCAAGCCAAATGAGACCATAACTGTGGCCTATGCTGGTGCTGTATAACCAGCCAATTTAAGAGTACCCTTCAATCATTGGACAATATACTATGCTTGCGAAGACTTGTTGAAGCAAGTGAAATCACTGTCACGGCCGATGACAGTACCACCTGATTGGCACCTGTGCCAGCAGAACGTAAAAAGCACCATTCGAGCATGCTTGTTGCTAGGGCCGCTGACTGGCTCCAGTGCTGGTGGCATGTAAAAAAGCACCATTCGAGCGTGGTCATTACCAGTGCCACCAGACTGGCTCCTGTGCAGGTGGCATGTAAAAAGCACCATTTGAACATGGCCGATGCCAATACCGCCTGACTGGCCCTCGTGCCAGTAGCATGTAATAGCACCCACCTACACTCTCGAAGTGGTTGGTGTTAGGAAGGGTATCCAGCTGTAGAAACTACACCAGATCAGATTGGAGACTGGTGCAGCCTTCTGGCTTGCCAGCCCTCAATCAAACCGTCCAACCCATGCCAGCATGGAAAGCGAATGTTAAACGTTGATGATGATGGTGATAATATATATATATATATATATATATATATATATATGATATACATACGTATAAACACATATATATAGACATATATACATACACACATACATATATATGTATATACACATATATATGC
>NC_068982.1:86197261-86204196 GCF_001194135.2 Octopus bimaculoides | reverse complement strand
TATATATATAGAGAGAGAGAGAGAGAGAGAGAGAGAGAGAGAGAGAGATATAAGTAATATAAACAGCAGTTTGCAATTTTTCACCAAAAAGGAGAATTATAATTGTCACAAAATGTGACTAGGGTGTTAGAAAACAATGACATTGCTAGAAATAAGAGCTAAACTGGTGTAATGCTGTTGCTAATACACATAAATGAAAACATATACACTAACAGGGACCATGACAATACTCTTCAAAATGTCAGAGTATAAAATATTGCTTATGCATGCAGGGAGAGAAGATTTAATCCCTAATGTTTAAGATGTTATCTTCTGATTGGATGATGTTTAGCTTTTCAGTAAAGCAAAGCTCACATTTGATACCCCACCCACTGTAGTTTCTGGTTTTAGCAATAATGCTCCATGTTATCTGGGGGTTGCTTCCTCCTCCTGCTTTCATTAACCATATCATATTGGATAAGGAAGTTTCATGTTTTTTTATTTTTGTCTCTGAATGACGTTAGATACTGTATGTACCTTTCCTTGAATGAGTTGCCTGTCAATCCAATATATGTCTTTGTTACTCCATTGGGGTTCATGTTCTTTTTCCAGACATCTATTATTTGGATGGTTTGACAGGAGCTGGCCAACTGGAGAGCGGTCCAGACTTCAGTTGTCTATTGTAGCATGATTTCTATGGCTGGATGTCCTTCCTAATGCCAACCTCTTTACAGAGAGTGCTGGGTGCTTTTTACCTGCCACCAGCATGGGTGCATTTATGTAGTACTAGCACAATTGCATTTTATGTGGTACCGGCACCCATAAAGGACAAGTATGTATGTATGGATGACATTGATTTTACTTAGTTTGATGTGTCTTCTCAAGTACAGCAAATCACCACAACTCCCAGCATCCAAAGAGCCTTTCTCACCACTTTATCCCACATCTTCCTGGGTCTACTCCTTCCACAGGTTTCCTCCTCAATTATAGCTCAGAACTTCTTTATGTAGTGGTCTTCATCTTATGACTAAACCAGCACGGTCTTCTTTCTTGTACACAACACCTGATGCCTCTTATACCCAGTTTTTCTCTTAGATCATTTACACTCTGTTGTGTTGGAACACTGACATTAACCATGCTAGCTTCATTTCTTTCAAGCCTTTGCAAGTCCTCTGTAGTCAATACATGTTCCATTGTCATATAGCTTAGTTGTATGTACACAGGCATCATACAATCTACTTTTCATTCTGAGAGAGAGGCTCTTAGTGACTAACAAAGGTTGAAGTTCTCTGAACTTTGCCCAGCCTATTCTTATTCTAGCGACAACACTGATAGAACTTCCTCCTCCACTGCTAACTTGGTCACCTAGGTAACAGAAGCTATCTACTACTTCTCATGATCTCCTTGAGTATTTGAGGGAGTCTTTGCATTTTTAGTGCTTATAGTACCCTATTATCTACCATTTTATAACTGCTTTAGTTTGCTGTTGCATATGAAAATGGAAGTATGACATTAATGTATAAGCTAATGCATGTTCCATAAATTTACAAGAGTCGTTATTTGATTATATCATTCTTTTAAATATTCTTCCAATCTTACTAAAAACAAGATTGCACATTGTCATATCCTCTCTAATAATTAAACTATCAAGTTTACCGTGTTTTCAAACAATAGGTTGAAAGAAATGATATTTTGAAAATAATTGCTTTTTGAATCTGCTCAACTTTTTATTTACTTTATAGCCACCTTGTTTGACATCTAATGAAACAAACAGCACTTTATGTCTCAAGGTCTTAAGGAAAAAAGATGTAAGTAAGAAATAACTTGCACATGAATTAAAGTATGCAATTTTGAGCATATGTTATTGTAGCATGGCATATTGTAATGTCCTGATTGTGAAATCACATCAGAGATTTTCAAGCTTGTGCAAAAGATTTCTTCATGTCTTTAAATAGCAACTTAATTTTAAAAGCATTGTGTGTGTGTGTGTGTGTGTGTGTGTGTGTGTGTGTGTGTGTGTTTGCATACAAATGCACACATTTGAGATATTTGTAGACACATCTTCACCCATGCAAAGAAGTGTTATGTATATTGTCACACTAAATTACTGATCACTATCACTGTCCTGCCTGCATCTTGATTTGTTATTTTCCTGCACATTTTGTTGAAACATAGTGATTAACTACATTATTAATGAGTCATTTATATTATAAGTACACATTTTACTCTCTGTTACATGTAAAAGCTGATATGTATATATATGTATGTATTTCACATACACACACGTGTGTGTGTGTGTGTGTGTGTGTGTGTGAAATATGAAAAAAACTACTTAAGTTAATACTGTACATGAGTAGCATGAAATATTAGCATATTAAAAAATCAATGGTTGGTGTTAATTACTCAGCCACATTCTGCATGAAAACAATAGGTGAATTAGTGTTAGCATATATACTGTAGTCAGCATAAAAAATCTATTTACAAATACTTATATGGTGAAATAAAAAAAATAAAGTTCAATGACATATATTAATTATTCTGAAAACTACAGGAGTCAATTTCAAATGTATTTTGGTTCTGTTAAACATCCTCAGTAAATTATAGACTCCAACCTAGTCTCTTTAAAAATAAACTTTTTTCACATGTACAATATGTTATATCTGTTTAAAGTTTCTTCACTGAAAACATCCAGTAGGACTGAAACATACCTAAATTTCTCACTTGTACATATCCCAGTGATCAAAATAATACAAGTCATTGCACTATGTCTTTTTTTCACCAGATAAGTAATTCTAATTAGACTTTTCATGCTCAACGCATTGAATGTATTAACACTAACTTATCTATTAAATATTATATTTTTAACTATGTACCATCCTTCCATTTTGTTTTTACAATTCTGTTGCATATTATCAGGTCAGGAATGTAGGAATGCGCCATTGCAGCGCATTACTGTATCCATCATTCGTCAGTATTTGCTTGGGTCATTCCAGGAAGCCCCCTGAGCAGTGTCCCAGTCAGTCTCCACAAGATACTTTCTCATCCACTGTGAACATGTAACATGTGATCAACCATTATGAGCTGTCACCCCAGTCAGACCTCCTCCGAGAATAGAACACAGTATGAAGGATCTAACTTGGAAAATAGAGCAACATGATCAAACAGTGTGAGCTGATGTTTCTATATACAAGTAACAGGATGCATCCCAGTTTCTGAGTATAGCCATTGGTTGGATACCAGACCCAGCCAATGAAACCCTTAATCCTGTGAAGCAACCTAATACTAAATGAGTTCAGGTGACTCCTATGGGTTCTGAACAGTGACCAAGTCTTTTAACTGTAGAGTAAGACAAGGAGACTTGAAGACCTAAACCTTTGTCCTCCTATTCAGATATCAATAGCACCAAATGACCTTGTCTAGTGAGTGCTTAATTACACCATATGTCCAAGTCTTTTTAACACCTTGGGCTCATGGTTAAGGCTGCTATGGATCAATTAGTGTACATTTATTATGAGCAGCACACATCATCAGATCTCAATGGACATCTAAATTTAATAAGAGAAGACACTAAACAAAATATCCCATGGTAATTAAGTACTGAATTACTTAGCTTCATTCTAAAGATTTAATTTAAGTACTTTGTTAAATATAACAAACAAAAAGTGTTTGAAGTGGTGCTTCAGCATAACTTACCAGACAATACCTACAATCTAAAGGGCCCACACAAAAAGATTAATTCCATGCTGCAGATGAGCTATTAAAAGTTGAAAGTTTTGATGTTATATCTCTATTATGATGAAGAGAGTGATGTGCAGTCATATATCTGGGAAGTTTGGAAGGGCTGGTACCAAACTTTAGCACTGTAAACTATACAAATTCTGAAACTGAGTGCCATTGCATTGTTCCAAAAGTCTACTTTCTGTGACAGCCTGGGTTTCAATGGGTTTTAGCTCCTCAAAACATAAAACATACTAGAGTATGTCTCAACACTTGCCAAAAAGTATCTGGACATCCTTCTGTATACCATCTCTGACAAGCCTAAATCATAACAAGAGACATAAATAAGGGTATCAATATTAAATCAATCAAATACTTAGAGCATGATTGAAATAGGCATCATGATATTGTTCCACCATGTTCACAGACAAATGTTATTAATGAATAAACTCCTTCCCAATGCAACATAACACTGTTGCTAACACAATATACAGCACAATCTGAAAAGAATGACTACTCTGGGATAAATATAGAGAACCTCTCCTTGCTATTGAATACTTACATAAGTATCAATTCTCTTTAAACATAACAGGCTGGATATAGTTTTTTGGGACAGACAAGAAAAAGTATGTACCATTATAAAGATAGTTACCCTGCTGATGAGAATATTTCTTTGAAAATCAAAGAGGAAAAGGATAATTACAGACAACTGCTTCAAAACTTTCAGCTTTCATACCTACATTATAAATTGATATACCAATAATAATTGGTGAACTTGGTTTTGTGAGTAATTGTCAAATGACATTCTGGAAAAGCTGGGGTTCACAGAAAACCAGCTAAAACATCCATTACAAAATACATGGAACAGTAAAAATATACAAAACTTTTCTCGGATTCAAAATGTTATTTTATTTTTTTTGTTATTTATATTCCAATGATGAAGCTTTGTATCTTTGTTAGAAACCAGTTCCATTTTTACACAGAGACTGTTAATAAAAAGAGAAGTGAGCACATATGCATACATACAGTACTACTACCAACATTTGGAGTATCGGACTGGACATTTGATGAGATACACAAAGTAGTAAAGGTAGAAGGTCAGTTCAAACAGGCTTTGAGTGTCGTATTGTATCATTCCGAAAACACTTGCTGAATAGTGAGAAAAGAAAGGAGTACATTCCGTGCATACTCAAAAGTGAAAGTAACAACATCTTCAGAGTTGGAGAAGAACTACTGTGCAGGTACTCTGAGAATAAAACTGTCTCATGCAACCCAAAAAAGGCTGGAATGGCCTACCTAAACTGAAGCTTGGAAGAGAAGCAACTACTATACCAACAAAAAGCAAAGCATAGGTACATACCTTCTAAGCTAGAATGCAACAACAGCATTTACAGGAAGCCTAAACTCTTGTGGAAATGTGGTAGAAACATTACATCCCACATAGAAGGAACAGGAGATAGCTTCTAAATACCTGATAAACAAGAGGGACAAGGATATCAGCAAACCGTCAAGTTGTAATAAAAGATGTCAGCTCTGCTATACAAGTGCAGAAGATATCACCCACATCATCAGCAGCTTCCCCAAAATGTCTGTGAGATACAACCTGCTTTGAAGCATGATATAGTTGTGAAGACTATTTACAATGCTATCTGCAGAAAGGATTGCTCTGATGTATACATCAAAGGCATGTCAGAACCAGCTTGTATGAAGTGGTATCAAAAAGTTCCCAGACTAGTTCTGTAGCACACTAACAGATAGCAGCACACAGTTGTGTGTGCAGTGAGGGTTAACAGTGACCTTCATGAGGCAGTGTACTGAGCAACATTGGTGTGTTTACTTTGCGAGTTGTGAAATTTGTGTTCTTGTAATCATGGTTATGCTGTAGTCTGCAGATTTTGTCATGGACAGGAACACAGAGCCAACATAAAATTTTGTATTAAACTTGGGAAGAATGCTACAGAGACATTGAGCATGCTTCGGCAAGCTTATGGTGACAAAGCAGTTTTGTGTGGCATGGGTGTTTGAAAAGTGGAATAATGTCTTCGGAAGACAATGATCAATCTGGAAGACCTGCCACAAGCATCACCCCCAAAATGTGGTATAATGCATTGAGAATTCATCCCCAGTGCCAGAACATCAATCAAGAGTTCTACTGCAATGTTTTGAAGTGTTTGAGGGAGGCCATTCAGCAAAAGTGACCGGATCTGCAGAGCGTGAAGAATTGGATTCTTCACCAAGCTCTCTTCAGTTGTGAGTTTCTTGCCAAAAACAACATGGTATCACTTCTGCATCAGCCCAATTTGCCAGATTTAGCACCTGCAGACTTCCATCTCTTCCCCAAGATGAAAATGCAGCTCAAAGGTTACCGTTTTAACACCATTGTCAAGATCCAGAGCAAATCGCAGAAGTTCCTTGTCTCGCTTACAGAAAACAACTTGCAAGCCAGATCCCAAAAGTGGCAGGAATGCTGGGACCAGTGTATTGCTGCACAAAGTGACTATTTCAAAGGAGGTGATGTTAAACTTAGGTAAATAAGATATTTTTTATTAAACATAGCTAGTCCAGGAACCTTTTGATAGCACCTCATATTCACACTTTTGAAAACAAGGGGTACTGATGGAGCACTCCAATAAAAACAGCAATTCAGTGCAAACATAACAGACTTTATATTAGCCTGTGGGACAAGGAACAAAAGTCCAACATTGTTGTTGAGGTCAGCTGCCCAGCTGATGTGAATGTACCAGGAAAATGTCCAGGAAAAAGAGAACATTTATGGTGAATTAACGTAGAACTTGTACCCTGACAAAAACCTAGAAATACTAGGCTTTTTGAAGAAAGAGCAAAAGAAACTGACATCAGTTTTCTAAATCCAATCAATCAGTGACACAGTGAAGATTTGTGAGACATTCAAAGATTCTCCAATATAAAATTATTATGTGAATAGATGTACACACCTTTGTATGTGCATCAAGAGCTCAATCAACACACCAACTCAGCCACATATTTACAAACACCAGGAACTCTCTTAACTCAGAAAGTCTTCTCACTTTGTTAGCAACTGGCTTGAACTCTATTAAGAACAACTTAAATAAAACTCTAAGAAAACATACATATATTCATAAGGCTAGGTGTGTGTGTGTGTGTGTGTGTGCATATATGTGTGTGTATATATATATATATATATATATATATATATATATATATATGCATGTATATATATATATGCATTTATATATATA
>NC_068982.1:86194505-86197037 GCF_001194135.2 Octopus bimaculoides | reverse complement strand
TTCATTGAATGGCAAATTTTCAAGAAGAGGGAGAATGAAAATGTTTTTTCAAAAAAGTAAAAAATGAAAAAAATAATATATGAAAAAAATAATATATAAAAAAATAAATATACCAATACATTATATTGTCTTTGAGCTTTTAAAGTTCAATGGTAATCCAGTTAGATAATGGTTGGAAAAATAAGGATGCAGGAAAATTGAGAGTTGGAGTCCATCTAAAAAGATTTGTCTCCCCTTACACACACTTCCTGTTTTGACACCACACTTCCTGCTTAACACATAAACTTTTAGCTCCTTTTCTCTTTTTCTTAAACTTAGCATTTCAATTTAGCATTCTGCCTTATTATTATTTTTCATTTTCCTATTTATATATATATATGTGTGTGTGTGTGTGTGTGTGTGTAAGGGAGAGTTTTAACAGATAAACCTCCATTTTTTAACATATCACCAATTTTGTTACCTGCAATTGTTTCCATACCTAACTCATTCAAATACAAATTAATAAATTAAAGTTGCATTTTGAAAATAGTGAGCTAAATAGTTCATCAGGGTGAGAATTAGAATTAGACATAAAAGGAATCACATCATGTCAATACTCGTATATATATATATATATATGTGTGTGTGTGTGTGTGTGTGTGTGCATGTGCATGTTGATTTTTTTTCTTAAATAATGCTACAGACATGATTTATATTGACCACAGATTTATAGAGAAAAAGAAAAACATTGGTTGTGGTTGCAAATTTAAAGATAACATTCCACATAATAATGTTTGCGAACAGAAAAATGTAGAATCATAGGTACCACATAAAATTTTGCGAAGAGAAGAAACGCCAACTGCGAAAACACCTTTAGAAACAAAAATAAATCAACCAGCACCCGTCTAAGCATATTTATTTGGGAATTAAAGGACAAAAGTAAGGAGTTTAACCTAAAGTGAGAAATAATTAGCCGTGCTAGATACTATAAAATAGCTGATACCTGTTGTAATCTATGTATTGCTGAAATCTTCTAAATTTTAAAATCTACTTGCAGGCATTTTAACAGTAAGTATGAAAAAGGTTTATCCACATTCATACAAATATGTATTTAAAAACTATTAATAAAAATAAAATAAAATAACAAGTAGATTAAAATATAAATTGGATAATTTAATAGGTATGAATACGTATTATTATGTATAATTAAAATAAAATTGTATTAAAAAGTCGAAAATATATAAAATAATTAAGATATATTTGGATAATAATAATATATTGACTTTCAAAATTTGTCTAATGATAAAAATATTTCACATAAACACATAAAAAATAAAAACAAAAGCATATACACAAGTAAGTTTTTTTTTTAAATATTAGCATGCACACATGCAAATAAATTTAACATGCACATGCGCACAAATAGATAAGAACAAAAGACATATATACATATATAACGGTTTTTTAAAAATATTAACATGCGAATGCACACATATATATACAAATATTGACATATTGAGTCTGTTGATGATCACCAGATCAATTATGATGTGATTCCTTTTGTGTTTAATTCTCACCCTAATGAAGTATTTAACTCACTATGTTCAAAACACAACTTTAATATTTATTAATTTGTAATTGAATGATTTATGTATGGAAACAATTGTAGGTAACAGAGAATTAATGATATGTTGAGAAATTGATGTTTGACTGTTAAAACTCTCAATTTTCTTCTTATATACTATATTGAAGTATACCCATATATATCGAAGTGAAACAATCATTGAACTCCATAATATACTTAATTGGCGCTTATTATTAAACAATAAACACCAACACTATTAAGTAATACTGAACTCCTGAATATTTCATCGATACATAAAATTAAACCAGTGAAGCTTGGATGTTAACATCCCTTTTTAAGAGGGATCTGTATCCTCAAAAAATATATATATATATATATACTAGCTGAAATACCTGGAGTTGCCTGAGTTAATGACTCAGAGAATAAACAGTAACATCGCATTTCAAAATAATAAAATGAAATTTCAGGCTAAGAACACTTTGTAAACCTTTTTAATTTTTCTTCTTTCAAGAATATAGTTTGATATCCATATTCCAAACATATGCAAGTTCAATTCTGTAAAAATTTGTACACAAATTTAAATCTCTTGAATCCTTTTTCTATTTCTGTTTAAATTAACCCTTACTTTAACTCAAAATTGTAATCTTCAATGCTAATACAAAACCCTGATGTTAAATGCTAACCCTCAGCTCTTGCCTTAAAACTTAACTCAAGATCCTAATCCTAATTTAATCCCTAAAATCTAAACTACAACACTAACCCTAGTATTAAATCCTAAGCCTAACCCCCAATTGCTCCCCCTAATTTTTGTGTGGAATCACAAACTCCTTTGTTTGAAACACACACTTCTTTTTTATTTGCAGAATTGTAATATCTGATATTTAAAACATAGAAAGTGGAGAAGTATACACACACACACACACACACACACACACACACACACACACACACACACACACACACACACA
>NC_068982.1:86190931-86194449 GCF_001194135.2 Octopus bimaculoides | reverse complement strand
GCATGCACACACACACACACACACACACACACACACACACACACACACACACAGAGGTTACCTGGTGTTACTCGGGAGCCAACTGCCATATGGCATTGCTTTGCCCATGCTAAATACATTTTTGCATTTCATTTTCAAGATTCCTATTTTCTGCCCATGTCCTTTCACTTCTTCATTGTGTTATTTGTTCATCTTATTTACTATTTATTCTAAATCTAGAACTTCCTTATAAAGAATATTACATATTTTCCCGGAAGGAGCATATGTAAAAAGATTGTGTGGACTTCCAGCTCTTGTATATGCTACATACAGTTGCCCATGAGAAAAACAATTTTTTTCAAGTTGTAGCGCAGCAACAGGTAACGTTTACTCCTGTGATTTATTTATAGACATAGCAAAGCTGAGTTTCACTGGAAATTGTAGCCTTTTGAATACAAAAAGTATTTCTATGTCAGATGGAATCAAAGGTATTCTCAGTATAAGTGCCTCTACTCCCGTAAAACACCCAGTCAAAATAGTAACCTGAATAATATGAGGCATTAATTTTTCAACTACCAATCTAATACCATTACATAACTGAGGTTGATCAAGGTTCCATAGTAGTATGATGATGGCTCCTACCTTTAAGAGAAGTTGGTGTGGTTCCAAAGAATTTAAGAATTCAACAGGATAAGTGACAGCCTCTGCAGGATCTGGAACTGAATCTATAAATTTGTAAGTCTGTGTATTTCCTGAAATGCAGTCCAATAACTTATTGTTTATGGTGTTGACGGTGATATTTTTTGGCACAAGTGTTGCCCTTTAATGTAAGTACTTATGGTTTTGTTGGTGGTCTTGAAAATTTGGAAAAACAGTGAGATATGAAAATGATCTACTAATTAGAGATATATCTAAACAATTGTTTTCAGCTAGGGATACCCTACCTTCTCCAAGTTCCCATAAATTTTGAGCAAATTCTTCGGACAAAACATTGCCCGAAAGAATGGCTCTCATGTTCATAGTTAGGCTCATTTTTGTTATGTGTCTCCACAAATAGGAGGACCTCAAGCATGCTGTTAACTCATCTGCCTTAGTGCCCTTTGGAATTGCAGGCAAAATCTGCTGAACTCTCCTGAGAGTACAGTGGTAAACCCCCACCTTAATAATTTTGAATTTCTTAAATCTTGCAAGCTTTGATTCAGAGCTTCCAAAGACTTTTTGTTGGCCATCGTACATTCATCCTAAATAATGAGGTCACACTTCTTTAGTATTTGTCCCATCCCAGATGTTTTACAAATATTACAAACTGGTGTCTCAATGCTAGGGCAATTTGAAAGCAATATAAGGCAATTCAAGGGCAATTTGAAAGTAGAGTGAGCTGTTCTTCCTCCTGGGAGTAAAGTAGTAGCAATACCTGAAGAAGCCACAGCCAAAGCTATTTTTTGTCTCTTGTCACACTTTGGCAAGTAAAAGCTTAGTGACAAATGTTTTGCCAGTTCCTACAGGAGCATCAAGAAAAAAAGCCCTCCCATTTGATCAAAAACCTTTTCTAGTATAGTATTGTAGTATACTTTTTGTTCAAGCAACAATTTCAGTTCATTTTCACTAACATATCTTGAGAGATCTTCCATGTTGTGGGAAATTTCATTTAATAGATATGTTGTTAAACTATCAAGTTCAGAACGATTGGTATGAGGAATTCCATGCTCATGCAATTCATTCCCTTTCATAGAAACAACTTTGTCTTCAATGGAAATTAATGCAGCGTTGTAGATTTCGTCATTGTATTCTATTTTTGTGCCAGGACATCGTAATTGAATCTGGTATTTGTAATCTTCTGCAAGATAATTTTTGTATCTTAGCCCTAAAGTACTGTATTTAAGGAGAATGGCAAACATTGTTCTTAAATTGCCTCCTGTGCAAGACACAGAACTCTCTGACATAGCTGCCATCTAATGACTATCATTCTGTAACAAGCCTAACCGAAAAACTGTTTCTCTATTCGAAGCACAAACATAACCATCAACAGTTCAAAGGTTAATAAAAGATGTGGGACCACGAATTTCATGGAGAAGCAAATGTAAGTAAAAACATTCCTGCTGAGTTGGATGTACAGTACAAACTTCCCAGAACATTGTTAAATCAGATATCAGGATAACCATCAACCTCAGTGCTTATTTTTCTGCAATTCCATTGTTTGTTGTTCCATGTACAATATGATAGTAATTGATAGTACAACAGGGTTTTAGTGAAAGAGTCTTTCTGGCAAAGTTTGAAAAATGCTGTTAATGTAGTTTCTCTTGGAGCTAGGGATTGCTGAGCAGCAGTTTCTTTGCCCATTCTCTAAATGAACAGTGAGCTGTTTCACAGGAGGATATCATTCATGGAAAAGGAAACCAAATATTCTTCAAAAAGACTCATTGTTGCAAATATACTGCCCCATTTGGAAGTGGGTCACTTCATCTTGAAATGTCCGTTGAAGGGTCAACATTACAGGAGTGGATGTGTGGTAAGTAGTTTGTTTACCAACCACATGGTTCTGGGTTCAGTCCCACTGCATGGCACCTTGGGCAAGTGTCTTCTACTATAGCCTCAGGCCGACCAAAGCCTTGTGAGTGGATTTAGTAGATGGAAACTGAAAGAAGCCTGTCGTATATGTATATATATATATATATATATATATTATTACAAATTTGGTATTTTACCAATAGAACCTCAATTTCAGGACAACCTTATTTACTGGAGTACACATAGAAAATTATATCCAAAATACTAATCTAATAATATAAGCATTTTAAAGCCTACTATAACATACAATAAGAATAAAGTACATTATCTGTTAGCATTAATGCCCTTTATTCTCTTAAGCTTTAGATATACAAGGTTTGATATGATAGTCTATAAATCTAAACTAAAAAAACAAATAAAATCAGTGACAAGCAGAGCCTTCTTTGACATTTTATTTATTAACTTCCATGGTATGGCTAAAGCAGGAAGTTCTCTGTCTGTCTCCGTAACCTCTGGGAGATTTTAGGTATTATTATACTAATGTGTCCATCTGTTCTAATTTAATTAAATTCTATATCTTTGTGCAGCTGAGGATTGCTCTGCATTTTAAATTGATGTCATGATTACATTGTTCAATTAAATGAAGTTGCATGAAACAATCATACTACATTACCTCTGGATATCCTTGTTGCTTATTTTGATTTTAATCAGCTTACTTTGAAATTGTATGGTGCCTGAACTTAAGTATCATATTCACCTGAATCTATATATATATATATATGTGTGTGTGTGTGTGTGTGTGTGTGTGTGTGTATATATACATATACTAGCAGCTAAGCCCGGTTTCACCCGGTCAGAGAACGACGCGAAGAGAGAAATGAAGATATAAAAAAGAGGAAGAAGTGGATACGAAGTGGTGTTTGGGCGACAGATCTTGGTAGAAAAAAAAGAATGTCATGGTGAGTTAGTAAGGAGAGCAAAGCAAGACTGGACTTACGTGGGCTAGCAGGACGGTGAAAAAATTGCGGAGT
>NC_068982.1:86186171-86189999 GCF_001194135.2 Octopus bimaculoides | reverse complement strand
ACATTACCTCTGGATATCCTTGTTGCTTATTTTGATTTTAATCAGCTTACTTTGAAATTGTATGGTGCCTGAACTTAAGTATCATATTCACCTGAATCTATATATATATATATATGTGTGTGTGTATATGTTTGTGCATCTCTGTTTGTCCCTCCCCACCACCACTATTGTCTGACAACCAATGCTGATGTGTGTTTACGTCTCTGTCACTTAGCGGTTCAGCAAAAGAGACCAATAGAATAAGTATTAGACTTACAAAGAATAAGTCCTGGGGTAAATTTGTTCGGGTTAAGGTGGTGCTCCAGCATGGCCGCAGTCAAATTACTGAAACAAACAAAAAAAAAATTGCAGTATCAGACCCCCTATTAACATATTTACAAATGTACTAAATTGACTGTATAGAATTACAAAATTCAACATTTATGTGAGCATTGAATGTCTTAGACAAAAGAGGGTAGTAAGGCACAATCCATTGATTACCAATTGTATGGTGACCAATTTTTGTTTCAAAGACTCCATCTTGTGGTGCCCTTCTTCTATATGATGGATATTCATCATTACCCATTTGCATTTCTTTAATGAAATTTTTATGATACTGTTTCATACACTTTTTGTCTTTCATGCAAGGTGCAGTTGGGTTGAGGTCACCACATGGGCCATAAACCATGTTCAATTTTACAATTTCATATAGGTCTTTGTCTTTTATGGGGTTTGGAATTTCTGCTGAGATTATGGAATCAATCTCATAAGTTTGAATTTTCTGCAAAAACCAGATTAATATATGCATATGAGGTAGGCCTCTATTTTGCCATTCAGTGGTATACATACAGCAATGTACTGGTCAAAATATGTAAGACTTAGTTATGAAGTCCATCAATTTCAAAACCTTGAGATGAAAAACTCTTGCAATTAGGTCGTACCTGTTGATGTATAACTGTCCTAGAAAAAGTTCATTTTGGATTTTGTTCTATTTGGGATTGCAAGTAAAAGTAATGAAAAGATCAGGGTGCCATAATTTCTCACATAAGTCATGGCATCTTGTGTCCTCTCATGCATATATCTTGGGCCTCCTGTAAAACTAGATGGGAGAATTCAAAGTTATCCAAGCCCTGTCCCAGCAATATCATTATTAATGCCATCTTATATATGCACATATGATTCTGAATGTTCTTTTTGGTGCATTTTTATGTAGCACACCCACTCCGACTCTATTTTGGCATACATATCGATAACATATTGGTGAAAAAGATCTTGGTAATAGAGAAGATGATTAAACAAATTACTTCAAATCATCAATTGATGAACATGATAATCCATACAGGATACAGTTTTTTGGAAGTGATTCCTCCAACTTGTGATATACCAAAGTGGTATCCATCTTTTCTGTTAGCAAAAAGCAAGGGATATTGTAAAGCATCATATGAACAATGAGTTTCATTTATGAACATGATGCTATTGTTGCGATATTTCAAAACAATATCTCATTTACCATGTTGTTCTCCAACCATAATAATAGCCACTTCATTACACTCAGGAACATTGAATCGATGGACATTGGCATCGATGGACATTGGCATCGATGGACATTGGCATCGATGACAACTTGAAAGTCTACAGTTGAAGTATATTCTAAAGCATAGTGAAAGCTTCTCACATAAGAATTCTTTACATGAAACATTTCTTGCAGCTTAAAAGTAAGTTCTAATCTTGTCCCTGGACAATTCTTGTTGTGACACTGTTGCGACCTATAAAATATATTTGTAAAAATTGTGGATCTTTATTCTGTAAAGGCTTAAGTGAGCCAATTCTGTGATAAATTTATCCTTGCACTTTAAAAGTTGGTATAAACCCACTTTCCCTAATAATTTATGCCCCAAATGATGTCATTTGAAAAGCACAATTGTATGCTTGAATATTTTTAAGAAAGTGTTTTGATTCTGAAGTGGTACCCAAAAGAAGATGTTTTATAAGTTCTGGGGGCTCAATTATTGGTAAATGGACTTTACTTTTAGAACATCACAAACCTAATGATTCCTTGTCCCACTTCCTAACACCACACTTTTCATGTTTTACACACAGAGCCTAGGGAGACAATTTTTTCAGATACATAATTACAATTAGGATCATAATTACAATTAGGATCATAATTAAATGCTACACCTTGTCATTGAAATCATCTGTACTTTTTCTGATGATTTTCTCTGGAAAGCTTTCATATTTTTCAGTCATATTCACTCCTTTGTTTTCTATTTATTCTACCTTTTTCTCTCCTTTTTTAGCAATTGTATTTCTTTGTCTTTTTTATTTTCTTCTACTTTTTTATTTCTATCATTTTCCTTCTCTGAAATTTTATTTCCTTATCTTTATCACCTTCTTGTTCTCTTGTCATCTTCTCCTATTCTCTCATTTTTTTGCAACCTAACTTTCCATTGGTTTTTACTTTCTTCTACAATTTTCATAATAATTGTTTGAATTCTTGTTTTTTTTTTGTCTTTTTTTACTGTCTTGTGATATTTTATTTCCTTCTATATTTCTTTCATGCTCATGATTGTTTATGAGAAAGACAGCATCATAGTGACCATTGTCAATTTCACCACTATATAACACTGAAATCTTCCTTTCTATAACTGTTTGACCACAAACGGTGAATAGAGGAAGAATAATTTCATCGTCATTTTTGTGATGAAACTGAATTGCAACATTATACAATTCACTAATGGCAGCTAATTCAACATTACTGCCATATGTTCCATCGTGTATGCTTGGTATTCCTGCATTGTACTATTAGGAATAAAAGAATGAAAATACTTCCAATTATTGCATATGTATTGTACAGACTCTTCCTAAAGAGTTTGGTAATTTCTGTTGTTTTTGAGCAAGAGTGACACAGTTCTGAACATACAGTTACCATCACCCATGACTTTATTAAAGAAATGAATAAATGAATTAATGTAATTGTTGAATGTTTTTCAAAACATTCAGTAAGGGACTTCACCTTCTGTTTAAACTTTAGATGGTTATGTGAACAGAACGTGATGGAAAATTACAATAACAAAAGAGATAAGATACTAGATGATAGCAATTTCCCCTTTAGAAATCTATCTTTCTATCTTTGTGATAGATGAATGAGTGATTATAATTTTGTAAATAAAAGAAAAGTGAATTGACTCCAAGTATTTAGCAGATGATAACTTCTTTATTGTCTATTCATAGATAATTTTGGTTTAAACATTGTCAAATACTTGTGTATAGATTTGTGAGTGTGTGTATGTGTGTGTGTGTTCCACAGACAGACAGACAGACAGACAGAGAGAAAGAGATGAGCAAGAGAGGACAGATTGAAAACGCACATGTGTATCTCTGAATGACAGCTGTACTAATATTACTATCCCTGCCACTCCATATTTGCTGCTTACACAACTCTGTGCTCCCCTTCCCTGATATCAGTCACACTCTCTATGCCACTATGTTTCCCCTCACACTATTGTTCTTGTACCTTTCTCATTTTATCAAATGGTAGCCCAACCTACCACTTCGATTTTATAAGTTATAAGATATATATATATAAACTATCAATCCTCATCACAACGATAGAAACACAATCCTCTATCTTAAAAGAAATAGAAAAACAATCAACAGATGGAAAACTCATCAACGAACATATAAACAATGAAATGAAGAATCTCACGGAAATCATACCAACAATTATAAAGTCTACCAAAGAAAATCTACCACAACCTCCGTGGATATCAGAAATAAATGAAAGAAATCTGGAAAATGAAGCCCACCGAAAAAGAAAAGAAATTTGGCAGACATGGAAGAAATTTC
>NC_068982.1:86178975-86182628 GCF_001194135.2 Octopus bimaculoides | reverse complement strand
TTTTGTATGTGGCAGATGTTCAGGAGCAATAAACACTGAAAATGTGCAGAAAACAACTTTGGCCACATTCCAGGGAGAAAAACTAGACTTAGTTGATAGCTTCCGCTATCTAGGTGACCAAGTTAGTAGTGGGGGAGGGTGCACTGAAAGTGTAGCTGCTAGAATAAGAATAGCCTGGGCAAAGTTCAGAGAGCTCTTACCTCTGCTGGTGACAAGGGGCCTCTCACTCAAAGTAAAAGGCAGATTGTATGATACATGTGTACGAACAGCCATGCTACATGGCAGTGAAACACGGGCCATGACTGCTGAGAACATGTGTAGGCTCGCAAGGAATGAAGCCAGTATGCTCCGATGGATGTGTAATGTCAATGTGCATACTAGACAGAGTGTAAGTATCTTGAGAGAAAAGTTGAACCTAAGAAGCCTTAGTTGTGGTGTGCAAGAGAGATGATTGCAGTGGTATGGTCATGTGGCGAGAATGGATGAGGATAGCTGTGTGAAAAAGTGCCACACCCTAGCAGTTGAGAGAACCTATGGAAGAGGTAGGCCAAGGAAGACCTGGGATGAAGTGGTGAAGCACAACCTTCAAACATTGGGCCTCACCGAGGCGATGACTTCTGGCCGAGACCTTTGGAAATATAATGTGCATGAGAAGACCTGGTAAGCCAAGTGAGACCTAAATCCAAGGCCTCTGCCAGGGGTGTAGCCAGTCCATTTATGCATACCTTCCTTCATTGGACACTAAACTCCGCTTGCGAAGACCTGTTGAAGCAAGTGAAATTGAAATCGAATTAAATTTGATGACTGGCACCGTGCCAACGTCGTCTCTTTCATTGGACACGAAACTCGGCTTGTGAAGACCTGTTTGGGCAAGTAAAAGTGAAATCGTGATGGCACCTATGTCCAGCGTCGCCTTCCTGGCACTTGTGCCAGTGGCACATGTAAAGACATAAAAGCAAAATCGTTGCCAGTGCCGCTGGACTGGCTCCTGTGCAGGTGGCAGGTAAAATACACCATTTTGAGAGTGGCCGTTGCAAGTACCTCCTGACTGGCCTTCGTGCTGGTGGCACATAAAAGCACCCACTACACTCTCGGAGTGGTTGGCGTTAGGAAGAGCATCCATCTGTAGAAACTCTGCCAAATCAGATTGGAGCCTGGTGTAGCCATCTGGTTCACCAGACCTCAGTCAAATCGTCCAACCCATGCTAGCATGGAAAGCGGACATTAAATGATGATGATGATGATGATGATAATGATGTATATCCTAAATTGATCCTTGGATCCTACTTTTACAAATACAAGGTCTGATCAATAGGTATTCAGACTATTGCCATAGGAACAAAGCTAAAGCATACAGAGTGAAGCCGCTTGGCACAGATTGACCTTAACTTCTGCTGTGCATGCATGCTAAGTTTTAATGTTCTAGCTCACTGCTGCTGTTTACAGCAGTGCTTGGAAGGAAGGTATATAGCTTGTGATCATCGCATTGACCATGACAGAGAAAGTTATCATGGTGATACCTGCTCAGAGGCCTATGCAAAGTTGCAGAAAGTGAATGGAGAGGAATGTAGGAGCCGCACACAAGTGCACAAGTGGTTCAAACATTTCCAAGATAGCCAAAAAAACGTTGATATTGACGAACATTCTGGAAGACCTGCAACTGAGAAAAATATCGCAGATGTGCATGCAGCTGTGAGGGGAATTCATCGAATCACAGTCCTTGAGTTGTCAGAGGATGTGCAGATTAGTTACAGTTCAGATCAGTTCATTATCATTGAAGATTTGGGTATGAGACGTATGTCTACCAAATTTGTGCCAAAACTGCAAGACACTTGGGTTTCAGTTGTAGAAGATCTCTTTGATTGTGTTGAGAACGATGAAAACTTTTCGAAAACTTTGTGTAGGCCTCTGAGCAGGTATCGCCAAGCTTTTCGCAAAATTTGATGTAGATTTTCTGCTCAACTTTCTCTGTCATTGTCAATTCGATGATCACATGCTACATACCTTTCTTCCAAGCACTTCTGTAAACAGCAGAAGTGAGCTAGAACATTAAAACTTAGTGGACATGCACAGCAGAGATCAAGGTTAGTTTGTGCCAAGCGGTTTTAGTTTCCTTACTATAGTAACAGTTTGGCTACTTATTGATTATACCACGTATGTATGTGTGTGTATATATATATATATATATATATATATATAAAATATTAGTTAAAGAATAAAAAGACTGGGTTAACGACTCAACATCTCACACTCCCTCAATGAACATATATAAGAAATACAGCATAATCTGTCAAACATAAGGAATAAGGAGAAATAACGCAAGAAAAATAATGCAATAAAAATATATCATATAGTATAAAATTTTTATACACGAATATATTGTTTCAACCGATAACATGAAACTGAAAAAAACTAAGTTAAATAAAATTAGAGGTGGCCAATGTAAATTATGTAATTGTAGAGCCCCTGACCCTCTATTATGTCCTTTGGGAGGGCTCTGTTTATGTACAAATGTGATATATAAGTGCACCGTCAGGGATAAGAACAAACTAGATAGGTTCTATATAGGAAGTACGAAGAACTTTAAGGCTAGATATAGAGCGCATATGAGTTCGTTTTCATTGGAAAAATACAGTAACTCTACCACACTCGCCTCTTATCTACATGACCTCAAGAAGAAGATAAAGTACTCTCTTGAATGATCTATTATAGTGAGGGCCCCATACTTTAAGACAAATATTAGCAAATGTTCTTTATGTATTAGGGAATTCCTTGTGATTCTCAGGTTTTTTGAACCAAAAACCCTGAATAAGTTCACTGAGGTAGTCCCTTTCTGCAACCATAAGTTTTCCTCCACCTTCCTGAAATTGTATAGAGATAAAAATAAGTTTAAAAGTAATAAATAATAACAAGTGTAATAGTTTACGTTAGGGTGAATTGAAACCTTGTAGATTGGTTTTGATACTGCAGCTTGTTTGGCTATTCTAAAACGGCACCTTTTTTTTTTTTTTTTTTTTTTTGAATCCTCCAATTATTTACATAGGCTGGTCCATTTTGTTTATATATATTTGCTCTTTATAGAAATCATTTTCTCTTTTTTCCCTTGTGCATGTCTTGACTTTGTACGTGTGTTTACCCTGATGAGGGGGTCATCACCAATTTACACTCTATTGTGTTTTGAAATACAGTGGTGTACCTCCGAAATGGCCATAGGTATTGTATGAAATTCGTGAAATTGTTTTTACTGATCGATACCTGTGGTGTGCTGTAACTGTTTTTGACTCATGTGTGGTGAACGGAATTGAACTTTGCCTGCTGATACCTGCTGGGTGCCTGTTGTTTGCTCTTGTGTGTGCCGGATTGGTGCAAACTTGCCTTTTTGGTGTCTACTGGTTTTGAGGTGTGAAATGTGCCCGAGGGAGTTGAAGAACTTTGAACTTTTAATTCTAAGTGGTGTTAAATCACTTCTGTCCTTGTTTTTTCAACCGATAGACTACTTTATGGTACCTCATTTCTTCATGTCATTTTATTTTACTATATCGACTTATATTATATTATATATTTGAAATTTTTACTCCTTCCGTATTAATTTTTATTCGTATTAATTTTAACTTTTTTAACTTCTATGAAATGATATTCACGTGTATTGCTTT
>NC_068982.1:86156466-86178006 GCF_001194135.2 Octopus bimaculoides | reverse complement strand
TAATTACTAGCCTTATAGCCTTGGCTATGTCAAGATGGATTTTTATGTATTCTTCTTCCCACTTGGATTTTAAATGTTGCCACAATTATAATATGTCTATTCTACTGTAACTTTCTACATTTTTGTGCAACTGAAGATTGCTCTACATATTGCATTTAATGTAATGCTCGCATTACTTAAATAAATGGAGTAGCATGAAACGTGCGTACTGCAATCATCTTTAAAATCCGTGCTGCTTATTTTGATTTTTTGATCACCTCGCTTTTAGAATGGTTTTTGGATAATACCATACTATATTCTGGTGCCTAAACATAAGTACCATATTCAATTTTGAATCTAAATCTAAATCTTTAGATAGATAGATAGATAGATGTATAAAGTAATAATAATAATCCTTGGATGAAATTTATAAATATTTTAGTGCATTGTAATGCATTAAATGTTTATAAATTCCATCTCGGTATTATTATTAGTATATTTATCCTACATTTTATCGTCACAGTTTGGTGCAACCCCCCCAAAATGGGAAACATTTTGAATATACATATAAAAGCTCCTATTCTATTATGCCAGCTACAGCCTAATGATATTAACTGGTACCACTACTTGATATCATTAGGCTGTAGCCGGCATAATAGAATAGGAGCTTTTATATGCATATTCAAAATGTTTCCCATACACACACACACACACACACACACACACACACACACACACATGGTGCGTAAGATATTTGTGGACAGATTTTTGTTTATAAAAAAACTGATATATGATAATAGATAACAACTTTATTTATCAAAAACTGCTATGAGAATAAAAATAAATCTTCTTTTCTATAATGTTATTCAATAAAGCCACAACTGCTTCTATATGAGATCTAAATCATCTACATACTCAAATCAAGTGGTCCTGGTTCATTTTGGACATTATTCTGACTATGGCAGCTTTCAAAGAATCTTTGGTGCTCCACATGTAATAGTCCAATGAATTGAGATCTGGGGATTTAGAAGGCCAAATGTTAGGGGTTATGTGATCATGAAAATTTTCAGCCATCCATTCCTGTGTTACTAGAGCCATGTATGATAGTGCAGAGTCTTACTGAAACATATATGGCCTTCCATTGCATACACTGTCTATCCAGGGCGTAACAATTATTTCCAGGACCTCAATGTAGGTGGCAGAGTTAATTTTGAGGCCTTGTGGAAAGAAGTAAGGAGGCATCACATGTTCTTCATTGCTGACAATCCCTAAGACCCTGACAGTTGCAGGAAATTTTGTATGCATAACACTTGTGACATCAGAAGGATCTGCACATAACCATCTGTCATTTCTTCTGTTAACTTTTTGATCTTGGTCAAAGTTTTTCTCGTTTAAGAACAACCACATCAGATCTTCTACTGGATTTTTCAGTTTGTTTAAGAGCCTTTTAGATCTGATGTAGTGATTTTTTTTCTTCTGCTTTTACTGACAAATTGACCTTTCCTCATCATAGAAGACTTATATCTGGTGTCTTTGTGGACAACATTTCTGACTGTTCCTTCTGATACATGGAGATATTTTGCAATTGACCTCATGAACTTTCTGTGAGTGTAATCGATGGTCTGTTGAACTTGTTGGATAAATTCAGGTGCTCTGATGATTTCAGAGCATTTAGAATGCCTTTTATGCTTTGATACTGGTGATATATTTCCATCTTCAGTCTCTAGCTCCTTACAAACTTTGTAGATGAAAGATCTGGCAACTTTAAAAAAATCGAGATATTTCTAAATCTCTCTGCTCAGCCTTTATAACGACAATAACAGCAAGCGTCTTCATTTCCTGAGTAAGCTGAGGGTCTGCCATTATTATTTTCTGAAACAAAGATTATACAGAGTTAGGAAAAAATGCAGCAATAACCCCCAAAAGTTGTATCCTCAAATACCTTACACACCCTGTATATTCCATGCAAGTGTAGAGAAATGTAAAAATTATGATGTATGTATGTATATTTATGCATGCATATATCTATGTATATATGCATATTATGTATGTACATGCATGCACATACATATGATTGAGGGATATCACTGCATGATCAGATCATTTTCTTTTGTCACTGATGTCACTGACGATCAGGTCATTTTGTTTTGACTTAAGTATAAGTACATATACTTATGGCTGCATGCACGTGTATGCACTTATTACATTCTAAATTTGAGTTTTTTGTACATTTTCACAAAGCCTGCATTTGTAATTTTCTAATTAGCCATTTCCTCTTTGATTTTGTAAAGCCTAGCTTTCAAGATGGGCATTGAGGATTTACTTATTTATCCAAGTGTCCCAGTGATTATCACAATTATTCTAAAGCTTTTGTTGAGGTTAAATAACTGCAGATTTCTCATTTATTCAGAATACGATACAATTTCTGTTCCTGTGTCCTAGATAATTATGCCTGGTCTGTTATACTTGCATTTACTTAGACCAGAATATTCTTCCAGTATTCTTTCATCAGTGTGACTTTTTATTTTGTTCCTCAAGTTAGTCCTTCCTAAAGATTGCATTGTACTATACCTAAAAAGTAGGCTTAAACATCATGTCTCAGAAACAGATGTTACCATGGTGACATTTTCAGACAGATGCTTATAAGGTGGTTATATCCTCAACATTAATTCCACATAATTTGCATTGGTTGTCACATCTAGATGGCTTACCTGTATCCCTATTACTTTTGTGTGTCTGTATTTCATTTGTTATTTCTTGTTCCTATACGGTAATACTATATTCTTCAGTCACCGTTATTGTTGTAATCATCATTTGATGGCTGTTTTCCATGTTGGCATGGGCTAGACAGGGAGCTGGTGAGTCCAAGGACCACATTAAGCTTTACTGTCTGCTTTGGCAGGGTTTCTATAATTGGAGGCTCTTCGTAATGTCAACCACTTTACAGAGTATACTGGATGCTTTTTTATGAGGCACCAGCACTGACTAGGTCATCAAGTAACTTGCAAGATAAAGACCTCTCAACTGAGAGGAAGAGTAGTATTGAGGGAGTTGGCTTTGTGCCAGGTGATTAGTAATTAAACTATGATAGAGGGACAGAAGCAGGTTTTTTTATGTAGAGGTGATACATGGTTATCCCTGTTGGAGGAGAGAGAGAGAGAGGGGAGGGAGAAAAGATGGTGGTGAAAATGTGACTGAGCATATCCTCAAGGTATAGAGAGGTGAGTGAAATGATACAGAGGTTTGGTCAGGATGAGTAAGCAGGGAGCTCATGAGAGTGCAAAAGAAGAGTAGGAGATAAAGGGAAGGAGGGAGATAATGCACTACAGGGTGATGAACACACACATATATGCATATAGGGGTTGCATATGTAGAGAGAAGAGGTATAGTTGGCAAGGGTAGAGGACAAGAGAGGGAGATGACAAGGCATGGTTGGGCTGCTGGATCAGGGGGAACAGAGTCAAGCATAGTACATGATGAGATGTAGTTTGGGTCATTGGTGTGAAGGGAGGAATTAATGTAATGTTTGGTTGGAGAGCACACAATACACGATGGTTCCAGAACTCAGTTTGGCTGAGGAGGGTGGGACTTCTCAAGAATCTCATATTGTCAGACATCCTAGTCCATTGTAATGTCCTCCATAAGACTCAATATCTTGAGACCAGCTCTCACTACATCATCCCACACATGTCGTTTTCTTTTGTAGGGACAATCCACTTTAAGTGATCAGCTTTCTTTATCCATATGGATCACATAACCAAACCTTACAGTCTTCTTTCTTGCTTGCTACATCTGATTCCTCTTATGCCTAACTTTTCTAACAACACATTTTCTCTTTTGTGATACATGTTCTCTGATGTTTCACATCCATCATAACATACTAGTTTCATTCCTCTCCAGTTTTTGCATGTCCTCTGCATTCAGAACCCACATTTCACTAGTAAGAAACAGCCATTTGTACACAAGCATTATACAATCTGCCTTTTATTCTAAGTGAAAAGTTTCTGTTGTCATCAGAGGTAATAGTTCTCTGAATTTTCTCCATCCTATTCTTATCTTAGCAACTCTACTTTCAGAATATCATCCTCCACTGCTAATTTGGTTATTTAGCTAACAGAAACTATCTGCAACCTCTAGGGAGCCTCCTGGGTATTTGAGAAAATTTAATTCCCATGTGTCCATAGTGCTTATTGTTTCTGGTTATCTGCCACATACAGAGACTGCTTTTATTGATAACCTGTCTGTGATTCCACTGCACCTTGTATATGTCCATTGCTTTCACTTGGTGTATTGAATGGAATTTCTTCTAATATGTTTCTTACATATTGAGCAGGACCATTAACCTGACAGAAAGAGTGTCTTATTTACTTTATTGCTGATTACAACTTTGGCCCTTTGGTTCCAGGTTTTGTTTTCATACCTGGAGTTTCTTTTCCAATGTTGCTGCAGATTCTGCTTTAAGAACAAGGTCATCAGCATATAGTAGTTCTCACGGGTGTCCATTTGTGGGTGAGAAATGTGTGCAAATGGTTAATGGCTTGCTTGCATCTATGTGTGTCTTTGTGGTTTTGTTTGTAGCCCATCACTGCTTGGCAGTCACTATTCATTTGTTTACATCCCTGTAACTTGGTGGTTCAGCCTAAGAAATTGATGGAATATACATGAGGCTTAAAAAAAATTAATTACTGGATCTATTTGTTTGGCAAAAACCATTCAAGGCAGTACCCCAACATGCCCAATGTCTGAAACATGTAAAAGAAATAAATATATAAAACAAACTTTAAAATAATGTGAATTTTCATGAAGTTTTGAAGCTTTAATTATATAGCTACATCTTATCCTTTTGGCCATTTTCTACATCCTTATAAAAAATTAAAACAAAATTACATCTTTCAATTCATGTTAGCTATATTCATTGGTATATAAAGATATGTTATAGAGTTATTGTTTTTTTTAAGTACATAATTTGAACAACTTGAACAGGCTGTAGATGTTAATTGTTATCAGTTTAAAACAAGCTTCTTTATTTAGAGTAACCAACTTCTATTTCACTGCTGCTGCTTGAATTTGTTCACTGTCAGCCAAGCAACTTGCCAATGAGGAAAAAGATAGCCAGTTAGAGGAAGTATTGATAAAACGGTTTATTTATATTTACATAGTTTACTGTACTTCAAATGCTGCTATTTTTTAGTATATATTGCTAAGAAGAAAACTACAATTCAAACTCACAATCAGGAAAAAAAAAATCATCAAAACTGATACTTATAAATAATAAAGGATACTCTTGAAAGATATTTGTAAAATAAAAATAAAATGAAACAAAAAGCAAGCCAATAAAGATGAGAGAAAATATGAAATAGGATTATTCATTCTTCAGAGACTATTTAATCTTTCTTTGGTGAGCAAAATATTTTAAACTATCAAATTAATATTCTTTATTATGTTTTATTATGTAGATTTAGCTAAAATAAGCAGAATATTATAATTTTAATACTAAAAGATGTTTACTTTGTAGATATTAACTGTAGATGTGAAGCTATTTCAAGAATTCAAAATGCAGATGTTTTCATTTTATATCCAAGTATTTTTAGGCAATATGGGCATTTAGATAAGAATAGTGACTATGACAATAATGAAGATCAGTAGGAAAATGGTGGGAGTGACATTGACAACTGTGATATTTTTCAAATTGATTACTTAATTTATAGGAGAGTAATAATGTGAAGTTATAATATTTATGTATTTCTGAAGTTTCTGTAATAGTAAAAGAAGAAAAATTAAAACAAAGTAAATTTGTTTTTTTATTAATAACATTAGTATTAAAATATTTTTTTGATATATAATTAATTTTAATAACCTTTTATTGTTTGTTTGTAAAACAAATCCTTTATTTTATTGGTTATCATTTGCTCCTTGTAGCTATAGTTTAGTTTCTTAAATTTTTTTTTTTCCATTTAAAACCAAATCATCTTAGCCTCTTTTGAGCTAAGATTGAAAATAAAGTTGAATGACTTTTTGGTGTGTATGTGAGGATAAAGGCTATTGTTTTAAGCAAGGTTTCTCTTTAAGAGGACCAGTATAATAAAGAAACAAAAATCAATTTCACTTGTCCATCACAACTTCCAAATCATAAACTTTGTGTCTCATTGCAAGCACCAATAATATTGTTTGTTTCAAAATGTATTACCCAAAATACATAAACTAGTCGACAAGAGACTTTGAAGACTTGCAGAATATCGTCATCAGCTTTATCTTGTATCCAAGAATCTAATTTCTTCTTTCTTGATTGTTTCCTTTATGGTGATGGTATTGATGACCAAGTAGACCAATTCTTGCGTAGAAGAGTCAATGGCATTGACTGCATGGTAATGTTGATGGAGGATGAGGTTGATTTTGTTGAGCTTTTTCTCTCTTGCTGTTTGACTTCTTCCTTTTCTCTTCTGATGGTTTCAAAGATTTTTGTTCTGATGGTGATGGAATACCACCAGTTGGTATGGTCTCAAGCTTGTGTTTCAAACAATTTAATTTCAAGTCCAGTTGCTTTGAGTTGGTCCTTGTATTTTTGAAGAGGGCAACCCCATGGTCTTTTCCCTGAAGTGAGCTTGCTGAATAAGACTTGAAGGGGGAGCCTTGACTTTTCCCTTCCTGCTACATGTCCTGATCATATTGATCAATGATTTGATGCTTTAACTGTTGGATCCTTCTCAGACTTTGTTGTTGGTCATGTAGTATTCCCATTTGATATTCAAGATTGAATGAAGCTTTTGATGGTGAAAGCTTTCTAAGTTTTTGGTGTTGCAATGATATAGAGTCCAGGTTTTGCAACTATATAGCAAGATTGAAATGACAACAGTATTATAGACCATCATTTTTAAGTTCAGGTCTTGTTGTTAATGATGCATTTGATTGGTTTTCCAAATGCCCCATGTGCAGCTCCAGTTTGGTGTTCCACATAGTTTTCTGGGTGCACTTGTTTGATAAAAGGCTGTCTAAAGACAGTAATATAAAAATTCAGTGATGGTAATATCAAATCTAATAAGATGGTATTTATGGCTGGCTGTACAAGGACTTTGGTTTTCTTGATGTTTACTGTAAGGTCAAAGCCATGGTAGGCCATAGTTGTTCTTCTTTTGAATGACAGAGGGTAGTGTTGTCATTAGCATCTTGAAGTTCTGAGATGTTTTGCTTTGTGACAGATGTTTAAATCAAAGAATGGTAAGATGAAGAGTTCTCCATCATATCAATATCTGAATGTCAACTCCTGGCTTATCTGGAGGAAGTTTGTGAAGCATTGCAGCAAGGTACCAGGAGAATATGGTGGGTGCCAAGATGCATCCTTGTTTTAGACTACACATGACAGGAAATTCTTCCGGCAGTTTATTTGGTGGAATACATGTCCTGACATACTGTTATGCATTGCTTGAACCACAGAGGTTAGATAGTTGGAACATCCAAAATGATGAAGAACCTTCCACAGAGTAGCTTTTGGAATGTTACCAAAGGCCTTTTCTAAGTCATAGAAAACAAAGAAAGTGGGTTTTTGTTGTTCCCCGATTTTCTCTTGAAGTTGCCTTGCACAGAAGACCATGTCAATTGGGCTATGAGAGGCATGGAATCCACACTGAGATTCTGGTGGGCCATTTCAATGATGGCTTGGAGCTGATTTAGAACGATCCTGGCAAAGACTCTTCCAGTGATGGAAAGTAATGATGTTCATTTATAGTTTTCCCACAGGCTTTTCTATCACCTTTTTGGAAGATGATTATGATGACTGCACCTTTCAGTTCTTCAGGAATGTGTTGGGATTCCCACATGTTCAGGTTGAGGGTGAAGATGCAGGTTTGCAAGTATAAGCCTCCATGTTTGATCAGTCTGAAAGGGTTGTTATCTGGGCCTGGAGACATATTTTTGATTTCATTTGTTTCATAGCTTGCATGAAGCAAAGGAGTTTCTATTTAGGAGGGTGGAAAACGTTCCTTCCAGTGTAGGAGTATATCTTGTGGATTGATTAGTATGTTTGTATTGTCAGCTGCTAGAAGGGATCCATTTGATGTTTTGTACTGGTCCACACAGTTGTTTCATTCCAACATAGAAATTTCTGGGATCACTTGCATTTGAATAACCCTGAAGTTCAACTGCTTTTCGTTAGCACCAAAGATTCTACAGTTCTCTTAGTTTTGTTTCACACTCCTGTTTTAGCTTCTGGAAATGCTTCTTTTTGAGTTTGGATCTTTAACCTTTTTCATGAGCCAAACGAGCATTTTTTTGTTTGCTTCAATGAGGTTGTTGATTTCAATATTGTTTTCATAAAACCAGTTCTGATTTTTAGTCTTGGTGAAGCTGATAACAGTGTTTGCTGTTTTTGTTTCTATCACAAATGGATCTCTAGTCTATGAGATGGGGTTGATGTTGCATTCTTGATGAATAATGATTCTCATGCATGTGGTAACAAAGCGATGATCTGTCCAGCAGTTGTTGGTATTGAGGCCTGCCTTGGTGATGAGGATGTCTCTTTTATCTTGTTACTGTATGATGGCATAGTCTATCAGATGCCAATGTTTGGACCAGGATGCATTCATGTGATATTGAAGCAAGTTGGAGGTTGAAGCTGTGTATCTGTTTCATGCATAGACCTAATAACAGATGTCTGTTGGAGTTGCAATTCCCAACTCCTTTACCAATGAAATTTTCTTATAGGTGATGATCTTTTCCTACCCTTGCATTGAAATCTCCCTACTAATAAGAATTTATCCTTTGGTGGTATGTTGACAATGATGTTATTTAATTGTTGGTAAAATTGATACTTTGCTTCTTCATCAGCATCAAGAGTTGGAGCCTAAGCAGAAATGAGAGTAATGTAATTCTCTTTAGGAAGTGGGAAACAAAGAGTCATTAGCTATTCGTTGATGGCAGTTGATGTTAATAGCAAAAATGACTCCTTGTATTCTTCCCTCCCCTTCATATTTGCCTTTCCAAAACAATGTATAGCCAGAATCAGTTTCTTCAAGTCTTCCCACTCCTGAAAGCCGTGTTTCACTTAAGGTTGTAATGTTCACATTGAGTCTAGCCAGTTCTTTTGAGACTAGAGCAGTGCATCTTTCTGGTCTGTTGGTTTTGTCAATGTTGAGAAGAGTTCTAACATTCCCCATTCCAAGGATCATATTGATAGTTTTAAGTTTGTTGTTTTGACTGCATGATAGGTGGCCTGCCAGGTGTGGCTACTCAGCCAGACAGTGGTAGTGACTTCTGATGTTTGGTCAACCTTTTCTAGGACCTTTCTACATTGAGGTGGGCAGTGATATTCCTAATCAGGCCTTCCCAGATGCAAATGCACAACCAGACTCCTAAGTAGTCATTGGATCTTAGGAGGGTCACCATCACACATCACTGCCAACATGCAGATTCAGAACTAGAAGCTTCCAGTTTCACCAAAACTTGCTCCCATCATCGATTCCATATTGCCATTGCACTTTGCAAGAGTTGATTGAAGGTGAAGGAAAAGAAAATTGAAGTGCTGATGGTGTCAATTTGTTTAAGGTAGACTTCAGCTTGCTAGAAAGTGGCCCACATATTTGATTTCACGACTTTCCTCGGCAGTACATATCGACCAAGACATGCAAGCTCCAGTTATGAAACTGCAATGTACTGCTACTGACGAGGCTATGGTTTCAAGTGCTACCTTCTGTATCATGTCTGTCATGCATAGCCCTGTTTTTCATCCACTGGTTCAACTGTTGAGATCTTTTGTAATCCTCATCCACTTGTTCCACCATTGGGGTCTTCAGGGGGTCATTTGTACTTAGTCTGGGTCTTCATCTTTGACCATGCTGCTAAGAGTGGCCCTACCAGAAGCTTAGAACTCCTGATGGCATTCCTCTGAGTCATTGGTCTGTGTAAGCTCCTCCACCATGAAGGAGGAGTAGAGAATATATACATACATGAAAACAAGTAAATAAATTACTCATTTTTCACAAAAATAGGAAATATTCATATCCATTCTGATAAGGAGGGACACACAAATAAGAAAGAAGAAAGCAAAGGACCACTGATGAGGTCACAGAAATGTGACGAAAGAACTCTGGCTGAAATACGATTAATGTAATATAAAGCTGAAGCAAATTAAGACCAAATATGTAGTGCGTGTGTTTTTATTGGCTAAACTGGCAACATGACCATCCCCAAATACAATAATATGTTTCAACGCACGATTTCACATCAAGAATCTTGCAAAACAAATATTTATATATATATATATATATATATATATATCAGTAATAATTTGGACTTTAGGTACATGTCTATTAGTATACCAATTAAAGCACATTCACTGTTTGGGTTACCTTATGACATTCCACAGTTACAGTATAATTTTCACTGGATCTACATCAGGAATTCAACAGTGTTCATTTAGTTTATAATTGATGAAGGAAACAGAAAATAGATCCATTTTCCATTTCCCTCATCAACTATTTATCTCTGTGTGTGTGTGTGTGTGTGTGTGTGTGTGTGTGTGTGTGTGTGTGTGTGTGTGTGTGTGTTGGCTTCCATCTCCATGCTTGTATTTTTGTTTATCAGTAGTTTCATGAGTTGTGTCCTTTTATATTAAAAAGCAGTGTAACTTGGTGATTTAATAGAAATAAGCTGCATTGGAATCACTTCAACCAGGTGAACTGCAAACATCATAGGATTTAATAATCATAGTAGTGTACAAAAGAAAAAATAATGATAATAATATTGACAATATAAGTAAAGAAAATTCTGAAACTACTCAATTAAAAAAGATAACCTTGAGAGACTACACATCAACACTACACACAACAATAATGGTTATTATTCTTTTACTTGTTTCAGTCATTTGACTGCAGCCATGCTAGAGCATCACCTTGAAATTACTTTATCTTTTATATCTAACTATTTTTAAAGATAGTAGGGTAACATTTGAGAAATATCTAGTGATGATTTCTTGCAAAATGAATAACCATATAGAGGATCTTTGCGAGAAAGCAGTCTGCTATATATCATATCAGGTAGTGCACAGATCATTTACTCATCAAAACAAAAATGCTAAGAATGGCAAGCACCTGGACAGGTGCATAGTTTAGTTTGTTGCCACAGCATGCCTAGGTTTTTTGTTGTAGTAATTTTAAAGCCCCACAGTACCTGTCATTATATGAAAAACTACTTCCAAACATCCAGACATATATACCAACACCCAACACCACTACCACCATAGCATCTTAAAAGCACTGTCTCTCCCACTCAACCCAGACAGGCATAAGGAACACATACACACAGAAATAGCTACAATGTTAGTAAGTTCATCTTGCTCACATTCGCTGTATCCATCTCTAAAATTTATATGCAAGGAATAGACAGGACAATGAAGAAAGTGCTCAATACTCAGACCAACACACTGCACCCTATACAATTCAATACTGCATGTCAGAATGAGCAGTATAGTCTTCAGATAGGCAGAGACATAGTATAACTGGGAAAATGGATCTGTGGATTGCGCTTCATTATTTGGCTACTGCGTGCCATAGGACTGCTCAATCATGGCTAACCTGGGGCTACACAACAACACTGGCAGGATTGAAACTCAGTACAAAGCAGTTGAAGAATGAAATAAACTAAGAAAATAAACTTAAAGAAGTAGAATATTGGCAAACATTTATTAAAACCATACTAAGAAGACAAAACAGAAACACAAAATAATAATAACCCCTTCTATCTGGATTAGAGGTAGTGAATGCCACCATCTGCATTCCAATTTAAGGCCACCCATTAATAAATTTTTTTAAAATTCTATACAAAAATACACTTTGAACTTAAAGAATAAAACAGTAATTTAATATAATTTGCATATAAATTAAATTATTTTTCTCAGTTCTTAACATCTACATTGTATACACTTGCAATTTGCCCTTGATACTAAAAAGATTCCCTTTGGTCTAGACTACATATCTTTCTTCCTATCTTCCATTGATCATCTAAAATGTAAAACATAAAGAAAAAAAATCTTCAAAATCATGGAGAAATTATTTTACTCTCCAACATCTTCACAGTCTCATACCAGTACTGTTGAAATTGGACAAATATAATCCCAACTCTAAAATCTAGCAAACACTCAAACTCATATACACAGAAATAATAGCCATGTCAATAACTTTTCTATCCACAAAACACCATGCTGTGATGCACAACACCAACAATAAAGGCAACGAAAAAATAATTGTTGCACTTTAACTGGTTTCACCTTGCCCACATTTGCTGTAGGCACCACCAGAATCTAGAGTAAAGAGATATGCCTAGACTAATACTCAAACAAAACAGTATCCCTCTCACAAGTCCATTACTCTTTTATGTATGCTGTCACCAAGTCACACATTTCTATTTTTAACTTGCAATATCAACGCTTAATCACCACACTACATACAAACTTGGCACACAAAAAGTAAAAGACAAAACACTCAAACAAACTAGAAGGTCTTAGTGTTGTAGCTTGATTTGCTAGAAATAGAAGTGAGATATCTCTCAAACTATAACTTACTTTCTTATAAAAATACAGGATGGTAACAGCTGAAGTGTCTTTGATGACCTTTGATAGCAATTGCTAACTTGACCTTTGACAATAATTGTTAAACCCATGTAAAGAACAGGAATATATCTAAATTTTTTCCTTTTATGACTTAGCCTGCCTATGATCTTTTTGAACCAGGTCTCAGAGAGGCAACCATTGATCAAGTGGTGTGTTAATCTGGGTAGTAGGTAACGTATATTACCCAAGAAGTAAAATTCATTTTAAAGATTTCTATACAGTTTCTATTTACCTAGTTTGAGTTGTAAGTCATTGATCATCCATATATCATAGTCCTAAATATACACTGGGTTTAAAGTGGAGACCATTACTTCTAAACAAGAGTTGTAATTCCCTTCTCTCTCAGTATTTACTCTTTACTCTTTTTTTTACTCTTTTTACTTGTTTCAGTCATTTGACTGCAGCCATGCTGGAGCACTGCCTTTAGTCAAGCAAATCGACCCCAGGACTTATTCTTTGTAAGCCTAGTACTTATTCTATCATTCTCTTTTGCTGAACCACTAAGTTACTGGGATGTAAACACACCATCATCAATTGTCAAGCGATGTTGGGGGGAGGACAAACAGACACACACACACACACACACACACACACACACACACACATATACATATATATATATATATATATGGGAGAATATACGAAAAAACAACAACAGACGAGGACAGGTGGTGTAAATAACAAACGGATGTATTAGTATGACGCTCGGGAATACGGAAAGTCTTTAACGTTTCGAGCTACGCTCTTCAACAGAAAGAATACGGAGACAAGGAGAAAAACACGGAGAAAAAAAATATATACACACATACATATATATAATGGGCTTCTTTTCAGTTTCCGTCTACCAAATCTACTTACAAGGCTTTGGTTGGCCCGAGGCTATAGTAGAAGATACTCCTGCGCCTATTTGTGTAGTTATTATTGCACATTTGGGTTATTTAAACCTATCTCTCAGTAATAACCATCAAACTGAGCTGAAGTCTGTGGTGGGCTTACTCACTGAGTTGCAGCAAGCATTATAGACATTGCTATTTTGATTTTCCTGAGTTTCTATTGTGACTCGTAATCTATAACTGAAATGTCATTTCATAGTGATATATTTCCGTCTTTCATAGAGATTGTTAGAAATAAAGATTGCAAATTCAAATCCAACCTGTTACATAGTATCATACATGGTTAGGAATAAGATAAGTGGTGATAGAAACAATTGATATGGAGCAAATGTAAATATTGCAAATATAGACTTGGATTAATCTATACATATAAATTTGAGATGGTTGATTCTTTCTTGTCTTGGGATTCATGGTCAAACGGCTGGGTGGAATTGCATGAAAAATTACACAGATGGTGATGCTGGGCTGTGTATTTTTTTCATAGCTCACATGGTTACCGATATAATCTATTATAATAATACTTTTGTGTTTATGAATGAGAAAGGAAGGAGTGATAGATGAATAAAAAAGGAAGGGATGATGTCATACTTGATAGTGTGCGCTGAAAAAATAAATCAAACAGCGTTTCAACTCTAGGTGAATATATGTGTGTGTATGTAAAAGGGGTGTATGTGAATGTGTGTGTGTGTGTGCCTGTGTGCGCGCAATGGAAGTGGGATGGTTCATCTTTGCTCGCTTAGTATTTGGGTTTATTTTTTGATTTGGTTGAATCTTGGTCAGTTATTTTTAACATTTTGACAGAAAAAAAGTCATTCTAAAATTGTTTTTTAACATAAGCGTGCCCAAACAAGCCACTTTTAGGTCACATGACCATTTAACACCCTACTACTATCATACCACCTACATTCCTTTCTTATTCTCCCTTCTCTTTCTTCTTCTTCGTCTTCTTATAGCAGTGATTGGGACTATTTTTTAATGAATTCTTGGGAGTCTCTTGAGTGTATCAATTTTAATATTTGTGTGTGTGTTTGTGTTATTCTAAGGCCGTGGTGGATATGTTGCTTGTAGGTGCGTTCAAAAGGGGTCTGTATTTTGTAATAAAGAGAGTCTCTTTACTAATTTGTTGGCTAAAGGTTGTATCGTCCCTGAATTGGTAGAGGGGAAAAATTCTGAAGCTTGGATTTTTGTTATTGTCGCAAATGTCGATGTGTTGGCTGAATGCTATTTTTCTGTTTTGGGGAATTTTGATCTGGGATCTGTGCAGAGCCATTCTTTTATGTAGACTGTTTTTTGTTTGGCCCATGTATTGTTCTTGACACCCAGAGCAGGTTAGTGCATATATCAGGTTCTCCAAAGCACACGTGGAGCTGCTTTTTCACTGTGAAACGTTGTCCCTGTTTAAAGGAGAACTTTGATCGCTCAATTAAATTGATGCATATCCCACAGTTGGGTTTTCTGCATATTTTTACTGACGGCTTCTGTGTTGTTGTTGAGCATATTCAGGCTTGTGTCAGGGGACTTTTCATAGATTTGGTTTGTCTTTTGCTTTTTATGATGGTGTATGTTTGGAGGATTAAGTTAATTCTGTGGTCCTTTTTTAGCAGGGGAACGTTTTGAAGGATGGTGTCAAAGGCTTCATTGTTAAGAGGGTTGTGTGTGGAGATGTATGGTAGGGCTTTTGGTTGTAAATCCTTCTTTAATTTGGGATGTCTGAGTTTGTAGATGTTGAGTTGAAGGGTACGTTGAAAGTATATGTCAATTAGTGAAGGTGGGTAGTTCCTGGTCATGAGTGTATCCTTTAGTTCATGTAGTTGTGTGTCTCTGGTGTTTGCATTAGAAACTATAGTACATGTCCTTTTTGCTAGGTTGAAGGGGATATTCATTCTGGTGTGTCTGGGGTGGCATGAGTTGAACAGTAGATATTGCTTGGAGTCCGTGGGCTTATAGTATATATCTGTTTCTATTACGTTGTTAGATTTCTGAATGAGGATGTCGAGGAAGGGAAGTTGTTGATGGCTATATTCCATCAGGAATTGAATGTTTACGTCAAGTTCGTTTATAAGTCCTTGGAATTCTTTAAGTCTCTCTATATTTTCATGCCAGAGAATGAAATAGTCATCCAGGTATCTCTTCCAGTTATTTTCTATATAGAGGGAGAATGGGCTGCCATATTTTTCTAGACTAATTTCTAGATATCCCATGACTAGGTTAGCAAAGGTGGGGGGGCCATTCCCGTACCCATCGCAGTCCCCAATTTTTGTTGATAGAAGTTGTCTTTGAAGACGAAGTAGTTATTCTCCAAGATGAATTTTAGTTCATCTATCACGAATTCTTTTTTGATGTGATGTGGAAGGTCATTGGCTTAATTCTCTAGCCAGAATTGAATTGCCTCTATTCCTAGGTTATGGGGGATATTGGAATACAGGTTGACTACATCGAAGGATATTAGTAGGGTGTTTTTGTTTATTGTTTCAGGAAGGTGATTGAGCATATCCAGGTTGTCCCTTATGTAGCTTTTGACATGCTTGAGGAATGGTTTTAAGAGGGTATCTAAAAAGTTACTGAGGTGGTGGTTTTCGCATGCGGGACCTGCTATTATGGGTCTCAATTTGAGGTCATTAGGAGTAGGGACTTTGATTATTATGTCTGTGGCTATCTTGCATGCGTTACTTATTTTCCCACTTTTGTGTATCTTGGGAATACACACAAATATTAAAAATGATACACTCAAGAGATTCCCAAGAATTCATTAAAAAACAGTCCCAATCTCTGCTATAATCCATAACAAGCCAGTTTTAGGTCACTTGACCATTTAACATCCTACTACTATCATACCACCTACATTCCTTTCTTATTCTCCCTTCTCATTCTCCTTCTTCTTTGTCTTCTTTCTCTCCACTACCTCCTTCTGCACAAATATGATGATGGCAGTAAAAAGGCTATAGCCTATGCATCACAATCATTATTACAAGCTGAAAGCAACTATAGACAGATAGAAAAGAAGCATAAGCAATCATATTTGGTGTGAAAAAATTACATAGATTTATTCATGGAGGAAGTTTCTGTCTACAAACAGATCATCACCCACTACTGTCAATATATGGTCCTAAAAAAGGAATACCAACACACAACAAATAGACTACAAGCAATGGGGCACTACATTACTGCATTATGATTACAAAATGAAATATTTACCGTCAAAAAAACTAGGGCATATAGATGGTTTATCCAGACTGATATCAAAATACTGCAAGCCATTCAAAGATACGGTAGTCACAGCATTAAGATCAGAAGGAGAAATAAAAAATGTAATGTGGAATGTGATACACGAATCACCAGTAACCCTAGAAGACAAAGTGAAATGCAGAAAGGACAAATTCATAACAGAAATGAAAAGAATACTGTGGACAGGAAAAGTAAATAGGAACAGTACTGGTGCAAGATGAAACTAAGACATGAACCTATACTCAATTTGTGGTAGCTTATTGATGTATGCACAGAGAGTAGTAATACCTGAAATATTGCAAAAGAAAATGTTGAGGGAATTTCATGTTGGACATCCTGGTATTTTGAGGATGAAAGCTTTAATGCATAGCTGTGTGTACTGGCCAAAAATGGATAGTGAAATCGCAAATTTAATGAAAGGCTGTAGAAGATGTGCTCTAGCAGCAAAATTACTGACAATAAAAAGTAAACCTTGGCCAAAAGTAGATGTTCCATGGTCGAGACAACACATCAGTTTTGCTGGTCCTTTAAACGGCTCATACTATTTAGTGGTAGTAGATAGTTTCTCTAAATGGCCAGAAATTGCAAGTGTGAAAAGTCAACTTCCTCAACTGCAACAAATCTTCTACATGAGCTGTTTGCAAGATTTGGCATCCCAGACACGATAGTGTCTGACAATGGAACATAATTTGTGTCTTTTGAGTTTTAAAAGTTTTGTAAAACATTTGCTGTAGAACTTGTAACTACAGCACCATACCATCCCAAATGTAACGGTCAAGCAGAATGCTTTGTCAATACATTCAAGAGAGCCCTAAGAAAGTCGAATAAGGAATGAGGTAGCTCTACAACAACTCTTAAGTGTATACCTTGTGATATCAAATCCAAATACACCAGCAGGTATGTCACCAACAGAGCTGATGTTTGCAAGGAAAATAAAATCAATCTTTGACAAATTGGCAAGAAAAGAAAAATTGCAATGAATAATACAGCTAGATATTTCAAGATCATTACCAAACACAGGAAAAATGCTATACTTGTTGAGAGCAAACCCAAGTGGATAGAAGAACCAATGGAATGGTTATGATACTTTTCAAGTACCAATGCCACTACAAAATATTAAATGTGTAACTGTATAAAAAAAAACTCAAAAAATGGTAGGTGGGGTGATGTAAAAATTATTACAAATAAAAGAAATAAAATAACACTCTAGGGAAAAAATGAGAAAAGCTTAAAAGGGGAGATGTTATGGGGAATAATAATAATAATGGAACACTCCTCCCATGTGATGAGTGGTCATTATAAATACTGTACCATAGGAAGTCAAGAGTGTTAGTCAAATAGTTGGTGATACATAGTCATGTTCTTTATTTATCTCACTAACTATACTGCTATACCTGAGCGGACGTTATAACAGTCTGACGTTGGATTACAACACTTCATCCACCTCAATAAAGGATATTTAGGATTTATGAGATAGGGTAATTCATTGAGTAGCAATACTCATATAATTATTGGTATGTACAAGAGCCCTCTACTTTGAAGGAAACGTTCACACAAATCTTCTTTTCAGATGCTACCGCTTGCATTTCTCATCTAGTACGCAGTCTTAGAACAGCAACAATCAATGTTAGCACAATAGAAAGTAGGTATAGTGAGATCGTTAAGATGCTAGATTGGGGGCATGTAAACACGCAATGTACACAAAAGGTGAGATGAAGAGGAACCTCAGACCTCTCGTGGGCCAAGATCAAAAGCATAAACTCTTTTGGGTAGGCAACAGTGATGGTGTGGGAAGTGTAGGCATACTTTTCCAGACAGTTGGGTAGATTAGATGATCAAGGTAGTCAGAGTGTGTGATAGGATAATTAAGCTTAAACTAGTCTGGGAAAGCATGACTGCAACATTTATCTCTGCTAAACAAAAGTACTGATTTTTACAAATCCCTTTTGCAGATTACCTCTGTGATGAATGACAGTGAACTTATTTTTGTGAGTGGTGACTTCAGTGGGCATGAATTCCAAAGTATACTTTGGAGGCTATGACATAGGTCCTAGAAATGAGGGAACAACATTCTTTGAGTTCTGTGACGCAAATAACCTGACAATTTGCAGCACAAACTTCAAGAAACTACCAGCCACTTGATCACCTATTAATCTGGTGAGTACACAAGCCAGATTGACTACATTTTCATCAGGAAACAGGATAAACAGATGTTTGTAAATGCAAGGTCCATCAAAGTCCTACAACCTAACATAAGCTAAGGCTAAGGACTTCAGATTTAGAGCTAAGAGGACTGAGATGCAAACCAATATGGTAAAGGAAGATAGGAAGCTTAATGATGCAGTGAACTGTCATAAATTTAGAGAAGTACTAGTTGAAGTATTTGAAGAGAAGGAGGGGGAGAACTGGGAGTCCTTTGCAAACAGCCTATTGAGAGTGATGGACAAAATCTGTGACAAGAGCAAATTGAGGGTGATGTGGTGGTGGAACAGTAAAGTAGAAAGACCCATAAAAGCAAAGAAGCAGGCTTTGAAGGATTGTTAGAATAGGTGCAGCAGAGAACTATACCAAGGTAGCTAAAAGAGAAGCCGGGCAACAAGTATATTTAAAAAGGAGAGAAGCAGAAAGGAAGAGGTTTGCCAATGTTTTACAGCAATGGGGGTCAGAGGAATGAAGTATTCCAGAAAACAAAAGAGTATCTCAGAGAGAATCGAGACGTGAGTGATGAATATGTGTAGATGGATAATAGTATACTTACACTTTAGTGTTACTGAAAAGATAAACTCATGGAAAAGCTATTAGATGAAAAGCTATTAAATGTAGAAATTGCATGGGGGAAAAAAGAGAACCTTTCTTGTGTGGACATAACAAGGGACCAGTTATTGTAGTTAACAATAGTATAATTGATAAAGCAATTAAGGATATGTAGGCATAGAAAGTTTCTGGTTCATCAGGAATCACTGCTGAAATGCTTAAAATATCTGGTGGAGTATGATATGGCTTAGTCACCTGTATAGTTAACCAGGTTATATGAGGAGTTGCACCCAATGACTGGTGTACAGCATCATGGTCAACTGTTACAAGGGTAAAGGATGTGCCTTATGCAGTAGTAATTACAGAGAGATCTAATTGCTGAACCCGATCTTGAAAATTACAGGAGTTAGATGAGATGCAGTTTGATTTTGTTCCGGGGAGAAGTATTACTGATGTCATCTTTCTAGTAAGCCAACTGCTGGAGAAGTATTTAGCTATAAATAAGCTACATTGAGACCTGGAGAAAGCTTCACTCTGTAATCTTGGTGGTCCTTAAGAAAGACAGTTGTACAAGCATTATATAAGGGTACTATCAGTAAGATGAGAGCTAGCAATGAGTACAGCAAAGAATTTAGTGTAAAGGAAAGAGTTCAGCAAGGCTTGGATCTTAGTCCCCCCCCCCCCTGTGCTTCATAGTCCTTCAGGCTATAACAGAAGAATTTAAGATGGTTGCCCTTGAGAACTACTATATACTGAAGACGTTTTTATAACTGAATCTTTAGTAGAATTAGAAAATAATTTCCACATGCTGTACTCAGTGCAAGCTATGGCCACACAAGAGGTGCAGTAGGATCACAGGAAGGTTAACAGAGAAAGTAGTGTTTGTATGTGGAAGATGTGCTGGAGCATTAAACACAAAGTACAAATGAGAAACAGATTTTCTCAAATGTCCAGGAGACTTCCTAGAGGTTATAGATAGTTTTTGTGACCTAAGAAGTAGCTGTGTGGTAAGTAGCTTGCTTACCAACCACATGGTTCCAGGTTCAATCCCACTACGTGGCATCTTGGGCAAATGTCTTCTACTATAGTCTCAGGCTGACCAAAGCCTTGTGAGTGGACTTGGTAGACGGAAACTGAAAGAAGCCCATCGTATATATGTATATATATGTGTGTATGTTTGTGTGTCTGTGTTTGTCCCCCCTCCACATCGCTTGACAACCGATGCTGGTGTGTTTACGTCCCCGTAACTTAGCGGTTCGGCAAAAAGAGACCGATAGACTAAGTACTAGGCTTACAAAGAATAAGTCCTGGGGTCGATTTGCTTGACTAAAGGCGGTGCTCCAGCATGGCCACAGTCAAATGACTGAAACAAGTAAAAGGGTTAAGAGTAAAAGAGTAATTAGCAGTGGCAGAGGATGTTCTGAAAGTATTGTTGCTAGAATTAGAACAGGATGGAGAAAGTTCAGAGAGTTATTACTTCTATCAGCTACAAAGGATTTTTTTTTCTCAGAGTGAAAGGCAGGTTGTATGATGCTTGTGTATGAACAGCATTGCTATGTGTTAGTGAGATGTGGCTATGAATACTAAGGTCATATGAAGCTAGTATGCTTCATTAGATGTATAATATCAGTGTACATGTACAACAAAATGCTAAAGTATTGAGAGAAAAATTAGGTATAAGATGAATCAGCTATAGCATTGAAAAGAGAAGACTGTACTAGTATGGTCATGTGATGTGGATGGATAATGGCAGCTCTAAAAAGATGTGCCAATCACTAAATGTAGATGGAACTTGTGGAAGAGGGAAACCCAAAAAGACATGGAATGATGTAGTGAAGGTTGACCTCAAGATGCTGAGCCTCGAATAGTAGATTACAAAGGACTAAGATGATTGTCACTTTACTATACTTGAGAAGATCCATCCATCTTGATGTTTATGTCTGTACCCTCACTAGGCCCTGCCCTTGTAATATAATCTGTCCCCATCAAGCCTTCTCCACCATTCATCTTCCTATTGCTCTTCTGATTATGGCACTATTCAGTGCTATAATCACATGAGAGTAGAATATGTACATATTCCCCCCCCCTCCA
>NC_068982.1:86147386-86156381 GCF_001194135.2 Octopus bimaculoides | reverse complement strand
CACACACACACACACACACACACACACACACTCCTGAACTTCTTTTAAAAGCTTTCCCACAATATCATCCCTTCAAATTTTTTTTTCAACAATTACTCATATTTTGCCTCCCTGAGATACATTACCTTATCTTTAACAACCTCATCTGCTACCATTCTCATCACCCTAGCATATCTGCTGTTGACTCCCTCCATTTTTACCCTCCACTCACTATAGCCACTCCTACATACTTCTGACATTCATCTCTGTCATATACATGGCTCTTCTCCCTTTCTCCTATCCCACACATCATCAACATATTTTCCAATTTACCTACAAATTTGTTATACTGCTGCTCTCCTCCTTTCCTGTACTGCCACTTATGACCTCCTCCTTCACAAGTTTCTTCTTTTCTTGTACCTTTCCCTGCTATATTGATATTTACCAGTGACCAGACTTCCATACTTGTTTCATTTACTACATTCACCTCTACACCCATTTCTATCAGTCATTTTCCTCTTACAACCCAATGAACTTATCCACCCACCCTTCCTAAATTTTGTTCCTATTCTCTCTTATACTCACCTTTTTGTGCTTTGAGAATATGCTGTGGCTCCTTGTCACCACCATAATTATCTTCCTTCCTGCTATTTCCACCCACCTTTACATAATAATGCTGGGTATCTATGTATCTCTTCTATAAGACATTTGTATTTGTTCCTCTATCATACCTTAGCTTCTCAACAATTGACATAAACCCACCTCATTCTCTACTACATCCCCACTAACTTGAGGGTGTAGCAGAAGTGATTTACACTGTCATTATGTATAAGATGTTTTCGTTATGGGTTGTCTAGGCTTAAATACCCAGATATCGGCTCCACATACCTTTTCATTCCAGTATGTCACATGACGTTGTGATTAGCTGAATTTGTTGTTTGTATTGGTTGGTTTCCAGCCATCCAATCATGTTGGCACAACAGTTCATTTATCCTTATGCAGGAAATTAATCACCAGCTCTAGGAGCTTACTGATCTCTATAAGAACAGTAGTTCTCAACTGCTCTAGGCCTTTGGCACACACCACTAACTACATGCAACTCATCTCCGGCAATGATGTATCTGACACCAGCCAGTCTCTGCTTTCATCTTCACTACCAGATGTCTGCCTACATCATTGCTGTATGAACATCACGCAACCAACAGAATAACGGCTGCCTCTATACGCCACCAAACAGTATGTCAACTATGTCTACAAGATCAACACTCCAGCCAAACCACAAAATCTCTCACACATCTTTGTTGTAACCTGTTACATTTATTTTATTTCATGTATGGCAATCATTCTATTTTATAACAGAATAAATCGTCATTTACCAGTTCATTTCATCTCAAGTTGTATATCCATTTTCACATTTCCCTTATTTACCCATCTTCGATATAAGGGTCTTTTTTGTGTTTTGGTTGTTACTTGGTAACTAGTGCTAGTGTCATGAAAAAATATCCAGTACATTCTGTAAAGAGGTTTGGTATTAGGAAGGGCATCCAAACAGAGAAACCATTCCAAAACAGATCTTGGTGTTTGATACAGTTCTTGCATTTATTTATTATTTTTTTTATCCTGTTAAACCATCCAATCCATACCAGCATGGAAGATGAATATTAAATAATGATGACGAGTGTGATGATGATAGGCTATGAACTTGTGATTAAAATTAGTTTGATCTGTTAAATAATTTTAATTAAACTCGTTTCCTAATTTCTTCCTAATTTTTTATCACTATGTGTGAAGTGATGAGTAATATTATCTAAAGATATTTAGCATTTGAGGTTGTGAAAACAATTCTTTGGTACGATCACTTGTTTGTCAAAGTTTATCACCTTCATTTGCACTTGTATGAATGTTAAAATGTTGCAGTCAATTTCTTAAAAATTAAAAGTGTAAAATTTTACAGTCGTTTTATCTCTTTTTTTTTTTTTTTTTTTTTTTTTTTTTTTTTTTTGTCCTTCTGTCATCTTTAATATGAAGAAGGACTCTGTCAGAAACTTTGAATACTTCCCTCCCCATGACATTTTCAGTCCTCTTTCGGTCGCTGTTTAAAATAGCCTAAATGACTCTGCTACTGAAGGTGCTTGGCCTAGTTGTTAAAGTGTTGGGTTCATAATTTTAAGGTTGTAAATTTGATTCCAGTCCAGAAATCAAACTCACAATCTGTGAATTTAATTATGTCCTTGAACAAAGTGTTCCATTCACAGTATTCCAGTCTAACTCACTTGAAAAGGAGTACCAACCAAGTGCTGATGCAGTCCCCTTTCCCTTCAACTGTCACATCTTCAATGTTCCATTAAGTCAAAGGGCGGGAGGTCTAAGAGGGTGCCTATCTCCTCATGATTACATAGGCACCTAAAGCAATTAGCAGAAGCACTGTACATTGTACTAATTTAAATTCACATGTTAACAATAGTTATGATTTTGATGGAAGAAGTTCATTTAGCACTGCATTTTTATGACTGTATCTAGAGTACTAACCGTGTGTGTGTGTGTAATTACTATACTTCTGGTTAACCTTAAAGAAATAGCATATCTAATCAAGATATGCCAGTAAAGATGCAAAAACTTAACTAACTCAGCCAAAGAATCCAAAATGCATGTCTTTCGCTCAGTGAGACATTTTGAACTGTAACATTCTGCTAGTAAGTCTATAAGGGAAAGGAAAGGTTCATGATACCGGTAGAGTATCACCTTCTGCCATTATAATTATTTTTTGTCTTGGGGATCTGGATGGTGAAAGAAGAAGCTCACGAGCAGATGCAATTTAATAATCATTTATTGTGTCCCGTTCTAGGTGTCCATCCTCATGGCAGTGCATGGATTGTGGTATCTTCACTCACGTGAGGTACATTACCTCTGGAGAATAGCATATGTCATTAAAGTGGGTTAGAGTCTGCTGTAGCTGCCTGTTTCGTAGTGTCCCTCAGTGTAAGCGAGTTGGAGAAGACTAAGAGGTTGAACATCTTTCGTACCTGCTTAAATAGCCATTGTTGACGAGAGCCTCGTTGTGGTGTCGCGCATGGCAATAGTTGTATGCGAGATCTCGCTCTTGTTTCGGACAAGATAATGGCTGCCAGCAAGATCTCGTACACAATGGGGCTGGCTACTTGTGCCACACTACAAGAGCTCCCCATGAGAACACTAGTGCGAAATTAGAATGACTGGAGCAGGCACAAGAAAACAAAAGTGGCCACTGATCACAAACAACAAAATATGGTACAAAATATAAAACAAAATGTGATAAGTTGAGAAAAATAATTACAAGTAATATAAAAGCAGCATGCACAAAATTTTTGACAATGTTCAATGGCAAGGCATTGGAATTGTTCAGCACACGAGAAAACAATTGTCTGTCACAGGAAAACAAAAAAAGTTAGATGTAAATAGTTCTGGTGAGTTTTTTGGGCCAATGCACAGTGCAGCCTGTCCTAGTGACATAGGGTTTGTTCGTGTTAGGTAGTGGTCACGAAGGTGATGGTGTGATCAATGGTGCATGTGCAGGTATTGATGTGGTCAAAGGTGCATGTTGAGGTGGGTGTGTAGGTGGTTGTAAAGGATCAAAAGGGGTGTCATCAAAGGGTGTGGACCCCTCAAAATGTGCCCTTTTAAGTCTGTCGACTGACATGGTCTCTGCTCGACCATTGATGTCGAGACTAAAAGTTTTGGGTTTGCGTGATAGCACACGAAATGGTCCTTTATAAGGAGAAACAAGAGGTCCTTTGATAGAATCATCCCAAAAAAGAACATGAGTCCATTTGTCAATGTCTGGTGGGACGTGAGAGGGAATAGACTGGTCACGTGGATGCATGGGTGGAAGACTTGAGAAATACAAGCGAAGTCTGGTGACATACAATGTTAGATCAGGATGCGATGAATTGTCTGACACCAACATTGTACCAGAGAGTGCCAGGACGGTACCAAAAAGGAGTCCAGCAGAGGAGAAACCTAAGTCTGCGTTGACAGTACACCCCCCTCTCAAAAGAATCTTTGTCTTGCAAGTTACTTGGTGACTTTGCCAGTGCTGGTGACATGTAAAAAACATCCAGTCCACACTGAAAAGTGGTTGGCATTAGGAAGAATATTCCACCATAAAAAAAGCCATGCCAAAACAGACTTTGCCAGTGCTGGTGCCACGTGAAAAGCACCTAGTCCACTCTGTAAAGTAGCTGGTGTTAGGAAGGGCATCTAGCTGTAAAAACCATGCCAAAACAGACCTCACTAGTGCTGGCGCCATGTGAAAAACACCCAGTCCAATCTGTAAAGTGGTTGGCATTAGGAAAGGCATCCAATTGCAAAAACCATATCAAAACAGACAGTAGAGGACGGTGTAGTCCTCTGGATTGCCAGCTTCTGTCAAGCCAGCATGGCAAACAGTTGTTAAATGATGATGATAATGATATAGGAGCATCAGTGCCGAGCAGTGATGAAGTATAAATGAACTTAAGGTTAGTTAAATATGTTTCTGACATATTTTAACTTCTAAAGGCAAATTCACTGAAGTTACTGTGGAAAAATAATCTCTCTTATGGTAAAAGGTTTCAAAACACCATATCTGCTCAGTGATTCCCTCTATGAATTCTCAGATGTGCATTTCTGGCTCTTTAGTTATTAAGTGTGTATGTGTGTACATAATTCTGTGAACCAAGCTTACAATCACATACATTTTGATTAATTACTGATTCTATCAAGGTTAACACAAGGATTCATCCTCTCACTAATTTTTTTCAACCTATATCTGCACAAACTTCCCACCTCTCCTCAAAATATATGCATAGCCTCATACTCACTATATCTCATTCACAATCATCCAGATACAACTATATAACTAATCCAACACATATCAATCCCATAGAAACTTTGTTCTAATACAAAAGGCTTAAAATATAACTTATTTCACTACCTTTATTCTTACAAGTAACTCTAAGAAATGTCAAAGACAACTGTTGCGCTCGAGCAACACAAGCATAGAAGACAAAAGTATTAGAAGTTAAATGAAACACCTCCACAACAGTAAGAATGTAACATAGTGAAGAAAGCAATATGACACACAAATGCCCTTAGGATACTCACAGCTACCACATATAACCTACAGAAAGAGATGACAATGGCATTCAGTCAATGGATTATACCTACCCTGCTCGAGTCCCCATTTCTCCAGAGGAAACCTTAATAAGCTACAAAGTTTACTACATTTCATAGTAATTTATACATAGACTTCCTTCACAAACAACAAACTAAATATAAAAATATTAAAATTAAGACTGCTATATTGTTGTCACACTAAACATACATATATAAGACACTATAGAACTATACATATATAAGACACTATAGAACACAACCCTAAGATCCTATCTCTTTCCCCATCAGCTTGGATTAACATAAATGATTTCACATATACACAAAAATAGTAGCAACATTACCAATAACTTGAATATCTCTATGCACTGTGTTGGGATGCATACTGCCAGTGATAGGTGCAGAGAATGAAACAACATACCAAGTCCACTTTACTTACTTTAGAATCACTTTAGCTGTGACCACAAACCAGAGATAGACTTAACAGTGGAGAGAATACATAGGACATCAGCTTTTTGAGGTCATTTGTATGGATTCAAAAAAAAGACACATTGCTCATCAAAGAAATGCTGTATTTGAAACATATACACTTATTCAATGATTCCACCATTAGCATCAATAGTTGCTTCAATATAAGGTTGGAAGTGTTGACATGCCTGAATCAGGTGATCTTTATCAATTTTGGACACAGTGATGATTATGATGGACTTAAGAGATTGTATGGTGTTATGAAGGTGTTGATTGACCTCTGTTTTGACTATGCCCAAATGTAATAGTCCAGTAGATTGAGGTTTGGTGCACTAGGAGGCCATGTATCTGGAAGAACATGGTCATGGAGTTTGGCATGCATCTATGCTTGGGTTGTCCTTGCTTTATGAGACAGCACAGCATCTTATTGAAATATGTAGTCTTCCATTGTGTACTCTGTCTATTCAGGGCCTCACAAATTTCTACAACATCTCTGTGTAGACAGTGGTATTGACTCTTAAACCCTGTGAAAAACAGTGAAGAGGCATGACATCTCCACTGTTGCTGATAACTCCCCAAACCATCACGGTTACTGAGAACTTAGTGTGCATGACCGTTGGAACCTAATTTGGGTCTCTGTGTAGCCATATGCTTTTCATTCACTTTACCTTTTGGTCCTGACTGAAAAACCAAAGATTCCAGCCTCTAGGTATTTTGACTTGTTTAGCAAGCACTTGTATGGAGTGAATGATTTCTCTTATCACATCCAACATAAACTGACCCCTCCACATCATGTGTGACTTGTACTGGATGTCCTCATGCACAACTCTTCTGATAGTGCATTCTGAAACTTAGAGGTCCTTTGCAATGGCTCTGATTGACTTTCTGGAGTTTTCATTGATTATTTCTTGGACTTTTTGTATAAGGTTATGTGTTCTGATGGTATTAGGATCCTGTGCATGCATTTTACATTTAGCTGCTGGTGTTGAATCTCCATCAACAGATTCCAGCTCCTTTCAAACTTTGACAGCTAAGGATTCAAAACTTTCAGGAAGTGAGCTATTCCAGTATCATTACACTGTGTTTTTAAGGCAACAATTACAGTGGGCCTTTCCATTTACTGAGTGAAAATGATTTTTTTAAAAAATTTTTTTATTTTTAGTTTCAGCTCAGAGCATTATTTATCTGAAAATTAAGGTAAAAAAAAAGTTAGAAGAAAGACCTCTTGAAAGAGGTATCTTCAAAAAACCAATGCACCATGTACATGATAAAACTGTCACAGTGTACTCCATATGGTTTGTCGCTGTATGTCAATGTATCAACATGATATATTCAGAACAAAAGATATGTTATGTCTAAACATTCAACCAACTACTTGCATGCCATAGGAGAGCTCAATCAGCAATGACTCAAAGCTTCACCAGAACAATAACCCAATAACTGCATGTGTGTGTGTGTGTGTGTGTGTGGTGGGGAATATTCTTTAAGCTGTCTTCATAACATTGAGTTCAAAAGATTTCTTGAGATATCTGATCCCAAACCTACTTAACAGGTGTGGGATTAGATATCTCAAAATGTTTTTTTTCTTTTATGATAAATAAAAATACAATATTTAGATTCTTTTCATTTTAGACATAAGCATCGATACCATTTTAATGTTAAGTTAATTTATAATATTTATTAGCTTGAGCAATAACCATACCCATTTTCAGAACCCCAGACTGGTGAAAACAATACTGTTTAAGTTCATTAAGTATTTTTATAGGTTGATTCATTTAGGAGAAATGTATCTTTGTTACAGTAAAAGTTTGTAGTTGGTTCATATAAGAATTTATCAATTTTTCTAAATTATTAATATTTTTTTTCTATTTTGTTTTTTCCTCAGAATAATCTTGCCAGAAAACGTGAACAAATGAAACACATGAAAATGCCAGAACTAACAGAATTAGCAGAAAATGCTTCTGATTGTAATGATACCTCAAAAGCTAATGCATTTAGTTTGACAAATACATTTTTGCAACCTCCTGCTCCCTCAGACAGTATGGTTTTGCCAAGTATCTCTGATGCTTTCCTAATGGAACTTGGTGTATTTGTTGATCAATATGCCAATTTTGGGTTAGTAGTATTTTCTTCCTCCATCTTTTTTATATCTAAATTTTAATTGTTAATCTCAATTGTTTCCCCTTTTGCATTGTTATATACTGAAGTTTACTTTAATAGAAAGTCATCTTCAGTTACAAGCTAAAAATTGAAGTATGTATCTTTAGAAAAACTACTCAGCAAACACACTGAAATGTGGAAATATAAAAAGTAGATATATGAGTAATTAAAAAAAACCTAGTTCTCATTTTCATAGTTTTACTCCTCTTCATAAATCTGTTTAAAATGTAAATAAATATTTACAATGAATTTAGTCTTGAAATCAATAGATCTACAATAAATTTTTCATTTTATTTTAAAAGCCTGTGATGAAAGATATCATTTTTCTAAAAGAAAAACTAATAGTTAACCTGCAAAGTTGTGTCAATACTCTCTCTGTCTCCCCTGTTCCACAAAAATACAACAGATATGTAAGTATTTATATGAATATATCATACACTGGCAATGTGAACCAGGGAAGAGTAATCAAAGAGATATAGCAGTAAGAACTTTATTCCTATATAAGACAATATCCCACAATGCATTTGCAGTACCCATACTCATATCAAAATTTGAGATGCTTGGCGGGTCTGTAGAGAAAATCTGTTCTATAGATATTAAAACCTGCATGAGCTTGACATTGACAGCAAATTTTCACAGAAACAAATTCTATCTTAGAAGAAGAGAGGGAATAAGAAGTTTAAGATCAGTACAGACAACCTTCAAGTGCTTAATAATGTCACTCAAACAGCATCTGCTAAAAAAACAAAAAGGCAATTCTGTGGGTTGGCAGTGAACTCTTCAAGAAATGCTCATACCTTGATGACATCCAATATGAACCCAGAAGTGCTAGGCTCACACATCTCAGCAGAGACCTTGAAGAGAAACAGTCTACATACCACCAAAGTTATGCATAGGTATGTTTCCTGTAAAACATGCTAATATTATCATCCTTTTCTAGGATAACAATATAAAGCATGAAGTGTGGCTTCTCTTGGATTCATGACAGCTACATCATGTTACATCTTGAAGGCTACACTTTTGCAAACTGACAGCAGGAGATAGCTACAAAATATCTCATGAACAAACATAACAGTGAAATCCTTAAAACCCTAAGATGTAACCACAACTATTGATTTTGTCACTCTTCTGTGGAAGACAACACAACTGCTGTCCAAAAATGTCATCAAGATACTACTTCCCACTGCAACATGATGCTGTTGCTAAAACAATACACAATGTCATCTGCAAAAAGGACTGTTCTGAAATACATATATAT
>NC_068982.1:86141507-86147236 GCF_001194135.2 Octopus bimaculoides | reverse complement strand
GCTTAGGGGGTGCAAAATATTTTCAGAAAAATGTGGATTTTTTTTCATTGTTAATATTAAAGCAAATGCCAGTATAATCCTTTCTCCTTCTTTTTACTATAGGTATATGGCCTGAAATTTGTGGGGGAAGGGGATAGTCAATCACATCAACTCCAGTATTTGACTGGTACACAATTTATTAACCCCTTAAGGATGAATGGCAAAGTTGGCTTCGGTGGAATTTGAACTCAGAACATAAAGACAAACAAAATGCCCAGTGTGCTAATGATTCTGCCAGCTCACTGCCTTAAATGCAGATATAATAATAATTTTTATTATTATGAGGGTTGGCTAAAAAGTTCATAGGCTGAGCTAGACACCTCCATGGAATGTAACCAAATGAAATTCATTTTTTAACTTAGTTCCTCTTACTGTTCACACACTTCTTCTATCTGTGTAGTAGTGCTTGTATTACATTGGTGAAGAAGCTATTCTGTTGGTCAAATAAGTCAACAGCAGATAAGACCTGGTGCATTTAAAACATGTTCAGACAAAGCATTTGCTGAACAATCTGCACTAACATTAAGATCGATAAGTGCCTGTGATACTGGTGCCCAGCCAAGGGTTTTTTCATGTTGGGAAACAGACGATAGTCAGATGGACCCAAATCCCTAAAATAAAGAGAGTGATCAACCAGTTCAAAGCCAGTCATGCACAGCAACCATTGAAACCAAGGACTTGTCTACTGAAGCATTGTCCTAATGAGACAAGACCCCCTTCATCAGTTTTTCTGGGCGTTTGGTCTTGATAGCCTTTCGTAACTGCCTTAGCAAGTTGGCACAGAACTCTCCATTGATGGTGTGATCAGTTTGAAGATAGTCAATAAACAGAATGCCTTTTGTAGTCCAAAAACTGAGGCCATCACCTTTCCGGCCTTCTTTGGAGCGGGTGAAGAGGAGTGTTTCTACTGCATAGATTATCTCTTTGTTTCTGTTCAAAGTGATGAAGCCAACACACATCCTAGAAAACGTTCAAGGAAACTAGCTGGATCTGCCTCAAACAATGTCAGATATTCCTATAATGTGATCAACCTGATGCACTTTTGATCAGGTGTCACCCATCGAGCATGAACCAAGTTCATTGTGCAGAATATTCTCAACTCTCTCACAGGATATGCTAATAACTAAGGGCAAGACATTAAGGCACTTAAAAAGAGGCATGTATGGCAGGCATTTATTGCATTAAAACCGGCATTTATACCACTAACAAACAGGAATTTAAACAAGTAAACATAGTATTTATAGGGTACATAGGTGTTTATGGTACTAAAAATTAGAATTGTATAATGAAGAGGAAGTATTGCTTAATGAGATATGCTGATAGGATTGTATATATAGTCATGAAGCAAGGGTTAAGCCTGTTTATTTTTCAGTAGAAAGTGTTTATAACACAGGCAATAAAATTGAAATTTGTCAAAACTGAAAATGTTTATTACAATGTTAAATAAGATAACATAATTTTGTACAATTTGATGAATGGAATTTATAATCCGTATGAAACGAAAAAGTTATAAGAAAACAGACAGATAGAAAAGAGAACACTCTTTCTAAAAATAGAAATAAAATAAAACTAAGAAAACAGTGCCAAACCGCAGTAACCAAAAACGTTTATACATCACCACCATTACAATAGGTATTATTACAAGACGTCACTATAAGCTTTTTTTACGTTTTCACAGGTCAAATTCAACCTTCAATCTGAAAGCATATGTTTTAGTTTTGAAAAAGACCTTTCAACTTTGACCAATGTCAAAGGTGCATGTCTGAAAGATGCTGTATCACTTAGCGAGAGCTTTTCAACATATTGTTTATTTGCCCCTTTAAGAACTTTTGTAATATCATTAATCTGTTGTTGGCCAGTATTGGTGTCAATCACTTTTTGGCACTTTTTAGCAATATGTCTGCCCTTCTCTCCAGGAGTACTCCTCACCTTTTCAATTCATTTTTGTCCTTTGTTTTTGATTTGTAAAGAAATATAACTTGAAGCAACTTTTACAGATCAATTTTTAGACACTATTTTCTGAACTTAGCAAATTTTGATTTTGCACCACTAAAAATTCTAGGGGGTGCAAGTGCAGCCCCTGTTCCCGGGCTCTTGACCAAGTGCAAACATAACAGACCTAACATAGTTATTCGGGACAAAAAAGAAAAGCCATGTACAGTTATAGAGCTTAGTTGCCCAGCAAATTTGAACATTTCTTTCAAAGTCAGTGAAGTGAAGAATAACTATGGACAGCTGATTCAAAGATATTCTTCTGCCCTGACTATAAATTTGTATTCATACCAACATTTATAGTTTTAGTCTATAATATATAGGCCATAATATTTGTAGTTTCAGGCACTAGCTACCCATATGGCACACCCATACTGAAGGGTATTGGTGAGTGAAAGTTTGTTAATAAATTGGATAGTTTTTAATTTGATATGGTCTACAGTGTTTGTATATGTAGCAGTACCCTCCCAAATATGTAATTGATATTCTAATGTATGGTGAATTTTGCTTTGCAAAGGGTCAGTAATTATTTGGACTGAACTGTTATCTAGTCTTTGAGATTCTACTGTTTTTTGTTGTGTTGTAAATGAGTTAGGACCAGGGAAGCTTATCAGAAATTTCAAAATTTACATTTCAAGTAACTTTGAGGATTTTAGTTGTTTATTCATCATCAACAAAAAGAGAAAAAAAAAAGATTGTAAAGCAAGACTGTTTCACTGAAATATGTTGTGATTGTGCCTATTTTATTGAAATGAACTAGTTTTCAAAATTTCAAGTTGTTTTCAGTATTTATAAAAACATTTATGTTAGACATGTGGCATTATAGCTACATATAGATGGCACTTGTGTGAAAAATGTTAATGAGAGTAATCTGTATAAGAGTGTAAATCGTTAGAAATAGCTGTAAGAAGGTTAATAATGTAGAGAGAGAAAAGAGTGTGAAACATAATCAAATTTTAAGAAATCAGAGTTGATAATGTGTGGATCAAGGAAAGCCAGCCCAGTTGATGAATATCCAAAAGATGAGAGAAAGATTAACCTTATGTGTAGTCAAGTTTATTAGAATGTTCTTCTGCAAGACACAACTGAAAGCTTTGCTCTCACTCAGATTTTTCTATGGTTTCTTTTCATTCCTTTTCTCCCTAGCACTTCCAGGGCCATTTCCTGAAGTGCTTCCTTGATGTTGTTAGTCAAGGAGTTTATATTATTTTCCTGAAGGTTAAGGGCTTCAGACTTGCCATCCACTTTCACCTCAAATTCTGATGTGCCCCTAGGATCTTTCAATTTATCTACATCAAACCTAATACATGTTGCTTTTTTCTTGTGGATCCTTTTCAGTTTGAACCTCATTGTCATCATGACCAAATTATGATTATTGTTGACATCAGCACCAGGGAAAGCCCTAGTTCTAACCTTGCTGATGCTGGATTTGAGTTTTTGAAATGTGAGGATGAAGTCAATTTTGTTGTGATTCCTACTGTTGGGTGCATGCCATATTGTTCTGCACAAGGTCTTGTGTGGGAAGTGTGTGATGGCTAGTGTCAGCTTGTGCTTGCTGGAGTCACAGTCCATGATCATTGGTTTCTCTGATCCTGAATTGTCCCACTGTTTCAACTCATTGGTCATATGCATCCAGACCTACTTTGGCATTCCAGTCTCCTAGAACAATGAGGACTTCATTTTTAGGAGCTGCCATGGTCATTTTCTCCAGGTCCTCATAGAATTCCTCAAGGACATTATTATCATGTTCAAGTGTTGGTGCACAGACTTGTATGTTACTAATATTCTGTGGTCTTCCAGCCACATGTATAGTAAGAGCCTGCTGGATACTGATGTGCAGCTGATGACTGAACTTACTCAGGCTTTGTTAACAGTGAATCCCCCTCCATGTTCATACTTGGTGTCATCTCTGCTGTACCACCGTTTGTAGCCTTCATCTGTTGTTGTCTCATCAAATCCAGTTCATCGGATTTCAGCCAGCCCTTGGATATTTCAGGTGCACCTGCTAAATTCATAAGTTTCTTCATCCTTCCACAAGTATGCAGAGTATGGACATTCCATGTTCCAAAGACAGTATTGTCTTGGGAAAGTTGAAAGTAGTCAGTGTAGATGTCATTGTCACTGTTGTTGTTGTCGTCATCTGAGTTGCACATTGTTCGCTTCCACCCTGGAAACTGGCAGTGGAGAATGTGGTTGTTGGTTTTCTGGGCCACGACCAATCTGGCATGTTAAGTCTTGTTTGTGTGTTTATGGCATTTCAGTGGACTTCAGAAATGCTTGGCAGTGCCCATCTCCTCTCACTAAATTTAGCCTGCTGGCAAAAGTGAGAGTCAGGTGAGAACCGGTGTACCAGTCCATCCTTAAAGATACTGCTGCAGAAAACATAAGGTATTATCGCTACCTGGACATGTATGTGTGTGTGGATCTGTGTTCGTACTCCACTAATACTTGACAACTGGTGTTGGTGTGTATATGTCTCTGTAACTTAACAGTTCAGCAAAATAGACCAATACAATAAGTACTAGGGTCAATTTGTGTGACTAAAATTCTTTAGGGTGGTGCCCTAGCATGGCTAGAGTCTGCTTGTCCTGACATCATATGATAGTTGTAAACGAGTGTCACTGTCATTTAAGCAGCTTCCTTTGCTTCCAATCTTCCTTGAAAACATGTCTAACGATGGGGGAATATTACTTTGCTTGGAAATTGGTATGGGTTGGTGACAGGAAGGGGCACCTGACCATAGAAAATCTGCTTCAATGTGAGCATGGAAAACTGAACATTGAAATGTTTATGATATATATGTGTATATTCTTTTATATTGTTGAATAGTATCTTTCTGGTTATGACATATAGCTGATCACAATGTTACCATTAGTTTCATGTCTTCTATTGCACTTAGCAATACTGACAACTCTTCAGACATGCCAGCTGGAAGCAGAAGCTGGATAGCCATGTAAGATTACAAGTGAGTGCTCAGTGAATGGTCACTGCAACACAGGCTATGGTCTACAAAGCAGAGGTAGTGTTGTCCTACAACAGTAACAGCAACAGCAACAACAATAGAGGGGGTACACTCACACACACAGAGAAATATGTTGGGGCAATGAAGGACTTCTTTAAGGCCAGGCTACATAATCACAGGCCCTCTTTTTGGATCCAGATGAGGCTCAATGTTACAATATTAACCAACTATATATATAATAATTGAAAAAGGAAGGAATGCTGCACAAAATCATCTTCTAAGTGCTCCAACAGCCTGGGCCATACCTGAACAGAAGCAGATAGTACTAACTTTTGGAGACTAACCTTAAAAAGTTCATATTCTTTAGGCACAAACCACATATCATAATGAACTAAAAAAAAACTGAATAATAGAAGAAACGTCAAAAAAACTGAGAAGGCAGCATATAAAAAAGGCAGAAAGGAACACAGAAAGAAACAAGGAGAGAAAAAAATAAATGTAGTGGTCAGCGATCTATCATGGCAAATGCCGGACAGAAGAATCACACAGGAGAGCTAAGAAAAAGGGGAGATAACAAAGAAGTGGTGAACCCAAGACAAAAAGGTGCGTGTGTGTGAGAGAATGCTGGTGATCTTAATGTATGCATGTGTGTATGTAGGTGTGAAGGTGTGAAAATGTGGGGATGGGAATTGGTTAGTGCTTGTGTGTGCGTGGTGGTGTGTTGTGTGATATGGTG
>NC_068982.1:86139459-86140831 GCF_001194135.2 Octopus bimaculoides | reverse complement strand
ACAAGGGAATGAGCCAGATTGAGAGGTTGGTTTGGGGAAGAAGCTGTGGACCAAGAGGTCTCGTAGGTTGTGGGCTCATTTGAAGGAGGGGAGGGGTCGGTTAGGGAAGATGTGTGAGGTGGAGGGGTCGGAGAATGGTGCGTTGGAGAGGTAGGGTGGTGGGATGGTAGGTGAGGGGAAAAGAGAGGCGGGAGACAGTAGAGCAGGTTCAGGGGGAGAGAGCAGATGCACGGCCCATGGAACGTGCTCTGGCAAGGGCAGTGTGGATGGTGATGAGGGATATCCACGTAGGATGAAGTGGTGAGCCATGAGTTGTGACTGAGTCTCAAAGTCATGGTTGTCACTACAGAGCTTGCGTAGACGGAAGAATTGGGAATAAGGGATAGAAAGCTTGGTGTGTTTAGGGTGGGAGGGGGAGAAGTTAAGATAAGAGTGTGAGTCTGTGTGTTTGTAGTGGATGGAGGTGGTAAGAGTGGAGTGATGAATGCTGACCGAAATGTCAAGAAAGGCGACAGAGGTGTCAGAGATAGTGCAGGAGAAGTGGAGGGCAGGATGGAAGGATTTGACAAAAGAGAGGAACGAATCAAGATGTTCGCAGGAGAGTGAGGTGGCACTGATGCAGTCATCAATATAACGGCCATATAGTTCGGGAGTAGGACCAGTGAAACTTGAGAATATTTGTGCCTCAACATAGCCAACGAACAGGTTCGCATAGTTGTTGCCCATTCTCATTCCCATGGCCACTCCCAAGAACTGCTGGTAGAAATCACCCGCGAACGAGAAATGTACGTATGTATGTATATATATATATATATATATGTATATATGTTTTTTTTTTACTTGTTTTAGTAATTTGACTGTGGCTATAGTGGAGCACCACTCTAAAGGGTTTTTTAGTCAAAGTCGTTCCTGGACTTGTTCTTTGTAAGCCTAATACTTATTCTATTGGTCTCTTTTGCCAAACTGCTGAGCTATGGGGATATAAACACACCAACATTGGTTGTCAAGCGATGGTGGAGTGTTAAACATAAGCACAAAGACACACACACACACAAACGTACATACATACATATATATATATATATATATATATATATAGGCATAGGAGTGGCTGTGTGGTAAGTAGCTTGCTTACTAACCACATGGTTCTGGGTTCAGTCCCACTGCGTGGCACCTTGGGCAAGTGTCTTCTACTATAGCCCCGGGCTGACCAAAGCCTTGTGAGTGGATTTGGTAGACGGAAACTGAAAGAAGCCCGTCGAATATATGTATATATATATATATATGTATGTGTGTATATGTTTGTGTGTCTGTGTTTGTCCCCCCTACATCGCTTGACAACCAATGCCGGTGTGTTTACGTCTCCGTAACT
>NC_068982.1:86134766-86139258 GCF_001194135.2 Octopus bimaculoides | reverse complement strand
ATATATATATATATATATATATATATATATATACACACTATGGGCTTCTTTCAGTTTCTGGGACTGAACCCAGAACCATGTGGTTTGGAAGCAAGCTTCTTACACCCACACACACTATGGGAACTTGAAGAATCAGATATGATTGTATCTGATCTTTCAAGTGCTTCAGTTGTGTGTATGTACATTTATTTACTGAATTGCTGACATGAAGCAATGGTTTCTCCTATTGTATTGATGTGCCACTTTTTATCATTAATAAAATTGTCAGCATTGTTGGTGACATGGGTATGCTAGTGTTCATTTAGTTCAGATTCTAAAATAGTTATTTGGAAATTGTACCTGTCATTCTCCAAGAGCTGATAGTTGACTACCATTATCAGTGCACTGGTTATGATAGTGATTTATGAAGAAAGAAAGAAGATAAAATAAAGCATTTCAAATTATTTTGTTTTTTTTAGTCTTTTTTCTTTTATCTTATAGTCTTATGAGTTATTGATTTTGAATTCAGGAATGAAGCATTTATTTTAATGGCAAAGTGAAATTTTTTGGATGTAATTCAGGTGTTAAAATTACTGTCAAGGTACATTTATCTTTTGGCATATGAAGACCCAATCAAACACAGTAGCTCTCTCCAGATTTTAGTAAAATAAATTATCTTTACTGTTGTTACAAATTGAATCTTACTATGGTATTGCTAACAACATTGAAACAATGTCTTATAACAGCTTGAATTGCTTTCTTATCAGTAATGTCCTAGTTTTATTAATCTTTTCTTGCAAGTGATCAAAGTCCAAATCAAGGAGAGTCTTTATGAACATATTTTAAGCATATTACTAGTCTCTGTTATTACCTTTGTTAATGGAATGTTAAATGATTAAGAGATGTATAATTTCAGGAAGCAATGTTTTTCACTTGATTCATATTTAAAAGAAAGGGAATTGAGGTGAGCTTTTGAAAAGTTTCATATTCAGACTTTAATTGATATTTATGTTTTACATGTCAACAACTATCAAAGTTTTATTGATGATCAGTCATAAATTTTCTGGGTTTAGGTCTGCAGATGGTCCAGACCAAAAGCTGTTTCAATTTTAGGATCTTAGAAAAATTATTGTTCCACCTATCAAAGTTACTTTAAATTAAGGTGTTATTGAAACTATTGCTAATTTAACAAAATGTGGGTCTAAAATTGAACTACTGGCAAGAAAACAGGCAAACACCATAACTTGATAAAAAGTATGAGATGACATGATGATAAATATATTTTACATGTGTGAAACTTTGTAAACAGAAACTACGAAAGCTTAACTTGTTGGATGGGCTCTAGCTGTAATTCAAAGGGTCAGCTTTGTCACTCATTTCACCTGAGAATTATATTATCTGGAAAATACACAGCCAGTTATTCTGTAATTTAATGAGTAAGCAATTCAGTTGATTGAACAACTGGAATATTTATCATTGAAACCAACTGAAATGCTTTTATATTAAGTAGATTAGCACCAATATAATTTATTGAAAACACACACACACACTCTAATATATGACAAGCTCTCCTGGTGATGTGATTTTGACATATGAGCATTTAGCTGTTCAATCAATTGAATTAACATACAAAATGGTCAAGTAATCCACTGACACATGTACACTTACCACAATTTGTGAGTGAAAGCAGAATGATACATTGGACCTTTGAATTACAGATAAGTCCATCTGACATTCTTCTATTGATTATATGTACGTGTGTGTTTATATATATTTATATATTTACGTGTGTGTATGCATTTATCTGTACGTATATGTGTATACATATATGTGTGTGTAGGCACAGGCATGGTTGTGTAGTTGAGAAGTTCCCTTCCCAACCACGTTTTCAGATTTAGCTCCACTTGGACAATAACTTCTATTATGGCCTTGGACTGACCAAAGCCTTCTGAGTGAATTTGGGAAATGGAAACTGAAAAAAGCTGTTACCAATACTGGACGTTTTTCTTGAATTGCTGCCTTTAAATTGTCTAGTTGCTAGCATTAATCAACTGGTTACTTGGCAGATTCCTTTCCAATCCCACCAGATGCAGAGCATGACTGTCTTAGGATGGCTAAAAGTGGCTCATGTTGCTTCTCCCAGGATCTTTTTCACTGAACATTTTTATAAACGATCTATTTCTCATCACCCGTTACAATTTGCTTAAAAAAGGGTGCATTTTCATTGCGTTTATACAGCAAATCACAGCCAGAAATGCAATCCAAAACTTCTTTTCACTCAGATCATGTGGTACCCAGACATCGTAGCAATATGAGATTCCAAGCTTCACTAAGTGTTTATGGATGGTGGATTTTGATAAATTTAGTGTTTCTGTCAATTCCTACATTGTGTAACGCGGGCTATTCTCAGTCAATGTTTTGATTTGGTTGTCATCTGAAGTGGTGGTGGTGGTGGGTTGGTCTGCCTGAGCATTCTTCATCAATAAGGCTACAATCACCAACTTAGCAAACCACTTCCGTACCTGTATCCCATAGGGAATTATTAGCCATATTTTCTTATTATTATTATTACTATGAGGTTTTTTGTTCATATTACTACCTATCTCGGGCTTAAGATGATTCTGAATGCTGTGTTTATTATAATAGAAGGTGTATTCATAATTTAAATTATCTTTTAAATTATAATTATATTTAGAATTGTTGAAAAATTTTATATTATTATTATATCCCGCCTTATGAAGTGCTTCATTATAATACAGTGCATGTTTATTGAATATCTCATAGTTGGAAGAAAGTACTGAAATTCATTTCCCTATATTATTTACTAACGCTTTCTTAATAGAAGGTGGATGGTTACTCTTATCATTAATATATTTCAGGTTTTCGTTAATTTTATGGGTTATACCTGTTATTAAGTTAAAATTTACATCTAAGTAGTTGACATTGTTATATTCGTTATAAATTGTAATCCTAAGCCCATTTCTTTTAAAGAAACTATATATTTTCTTCTTATATATTTCTAATGTTCTATTTTTTGTTATTAGCATGAGGTCATCTCTGTATAATCCACCCTCCAATTTAAGATGTTCTAATTGGAGTTCTGCTAATAAATAAATTCCTACTAGGTCTGTAACCTGAGCAGAATCCGGTGCTCCCATAGGGATATCAAAAAAATCTCTGGTATCTTTTCTAGTCCACAATTTATTATTATACCTAATAAACGATTTTCTAGCCATTTTTACTACCTTAACTTCATCCTTAGTCATTCCCACCTTATTCATAGCATATATTAAGGCCTTATTAAGTACAATTTCATTAATAAATGAATAATAATCCTCTATGTCTATTTGGATAAATTTGTAACTACTACTGTCTTTAATATCTTTAAACCATTTTAAAGTATTATTTGTGCTAGTCCAGAGTTTCAGGTAATCTAGATTATTTAGTTTATTAATATATTTGTTTAAAATTAACTTACTTAATTTCCCTAAATCCGATTTACTGGGACATATTAGTCTGACTTTAGGGTCAGAGTAGAAATTGTCTTTATGATCCTTTAAGGTTATCCTAGGGTTCATCAGTACATACGGTTCCATTTTATTGTCTATCTCATATTTTTCCATGATTAACCTAGTGGCTTTATTAATATTATAAATGGTATTTTCTAGGACAATTTTATATTTTTTATTTATTTCCTTTTCTAAAAGTTTATCATATAATTTTGTATCTAACTTATACAGGTTGCCAGTTTTATCAGATTGTAAGACTATTCCTTCGACATTACGTATTTCTTTTATTTTAATTCCTAAATTTCTTAAATATTCATTGTGTCTGATTGGGTATTTTTTAAACTTAATGTTTTTAACCACCTTCCAAATTTTGTCTTTCAGAGTCTGAATTTCCCTATTATATGGGGGTTCCCATTTAGTTTTAAATTTAGAGCTTATGTAATTGGTATTCTCCACATCTTTAATGTTGGCAATGTTACCATTATTATAGTGAGCTATCCATTTTATTCTATTAATAAACTCCTTTATATTATTAATAAGTTTAAGGGTATATTCCCTTTTCGATGGAATGGGGATATCCTTCAATGATGAGTCCCAGATTAGTGGCTCAATCCTACCTGTAAGTTCCATAATAAACGAAAATTGAAGGTAAAACCTAAAACAATAGTCGTATTATAAATATATCAAAAGTATTATAGTAATAATATTAGGGAATAAAAACTTATTCCAGCCTCACAGGCAAAAATCGGTATAATATTACACCGGGTTTCATAATATATAATATATCATATAAAGAAACATTCATCGTAAAAATATTAATTTAAAAATCAAATAAATTATAAATAGGACAGTAAAAATTAATACAATAATATAATGTGTGGAAGTATAAATGTATAAAAGTAAGTGCTAGTACATTATTATTATTAATATATATATATATATATATATATATATATATATATATATATATATATATGTGTGTGTGTGTGTGTGTGTGTGTGTGT